>NW_026852075.1:0-36750 GCF_026571515.1 Ruditapes philippinarum
ATATAATATTCTTTTCATCACATTTATAAAATAAGAACAGTCAAATGTTAAAATGAGTAATTTTTCAGTGACCCGCCTATAGTGTAACGCTAACATTAGCGCGCTTTAACGCTATGTTTTCTATATAGCGCAAATGACGTCACGTCAAAGTGTTATTACACTAGTGTAATATCGTTTATATTACATGGCTTTATCACACTCCTGCGCCACGGTTTATGTGATAAAATATAATATTGAACAATATACCTTAAACATTAACTTCATATCCGACGAGAGGTCTATCCTCGTGAATTTCATTTATCAAAATGGTAGGTTTATCCTAGTATTGGAAACCGATTAAAGCAGTAGGCATTGTATGAAACATCAAAAGTAATCTTAAGCGATAACTCAAATGTACTCAGTAATACATTTATTACTTTGCATCCAGAACGTAATTAAGCAATTATAATATTTGATTTTCGTCTCAAACATTCAAACCAAATATAGTTATAACAGAACAGAACTGACCGAATTGTACAAAGAACATCATCTACAATACATTGTATTAACACATACATTGTTAATGGCTGCATTAAAATAAACAAACAAAACCTAAATATTACATTTTACGTATACAATACTTTCATGACAACAAAAATACAGTTACGAAAAAAAAAGAATGTGCATTTAAAAATATATAAGATTAATTATGAATATTTTTAAATGGAAACAATCCATTTGAAGAATGAACATTGACTTTCATTTCAGATTTTTTTTTAATTTAACAGTGGTGTAAATTTGATCTTGATAATATTGTTCTTCTTTTTCGACAAGTTCATTCTTAAGGAAATTGCCCCTATTCAGTTGTAATTAATGCCATGTTAACATTATATGTTTTGTTCTTTATCATTTAATGTTAGGCCTAATATTATAATTTTTGTTTTTATATATGTTATGCTCTTCAACTATTGGAGGAATTGAGGAGTTGAATATATGCACAACATTTATATATACAGATAAAGTGGTATTCGTCATCAGTATCAAAATTATTGCAACAATATCTTTCTTCACTCGGAATCTTATTTCTACCGACTCTACCAGGTTGAATTCTTAGCGGAAGACAAGACTTAGAATTTTGTTATTCATATCGGATATCTGCAAGTTCACAATATACACTAGTATAACACGTATTTAAGCAGCATTGCTACTACCCTTTACACAAATTTAAATGTATTATTTCAATGTTGTTAGATTTGAAATCACCCAAAACTTTACATGAATAATTTAATATTGGCGAAAACCTTAATTATGATATATGTGTGTAAAAAATAACAGGCTTTGTGACACCAATTGAGAAATAAACATTCTAACACTGCATACACAATATTCTTGTAATTTTAGTAATAAAATTTAACAATTAGATCTATACATTCAATATTACAATTGTAAGAAGTCAATTCAATAATTACATACCTGAAATAAATTTACATCTTTTAATTTGATTAGAAAACAATAAGGTACGTTACGAATATTAAACAACCTAAATAGGTTAACATGATGCAAAAAGCAAATTTAAATAGGACATATGTGTTTGTCCTTATTTATCTTTTTATCTATGTTTCCAAGGATGGCTTCAAAACCGTAAACGGCATTGAAATTGAAGAAAATGTAAGCTCTTGAAAAAGCTACAAGTATTCACCAATATTTTATATCCGTGAGTATAAAAGAAATACTTAAGACAAGGCCAAATCATTAAAGACGCGATTGAAGCAAGGCAGATGTTCGAAATTTAATTATTTCTTCTTATTGGCAATGTGAAACTCTTTCCAGATTTGTAATGATGGGCTCATATATTCTTATAATTGTCGTTTAAATTTGATTATAACCAAACTGTCCCGATCAATAAGAAATTGAATTTCACTAAACCAGTCTTGATAAAGTTCTTTGTTGCTGTCAACTAGATTAAATGCATTTTATCTACAACGACACAAACCATGGTGAAATTGTGCATTGGATTTTGCATTTTAATACATGTAATAAAAAAACAACGTTTTGACACGGATTTCCTTATTGATTTTATCTATCAAAATGATTTATCCTGATACCGGCAACCGATAAGAACGGTGAATAATGTGTGTGAAAACAACAAAAATATGACTATTCTTCAATTTGATTTCTATGCATTATACTTGAACGTATTAAGTTACCATTGCATATAATTTTGTATGTTAATTTAAACAAAAGCATTTATTATAATCTAGCCAAAAGATGCTTGAACAATATGAACAGCAGGTTTCAACCGGATGCACACACTAATAATATTTATTTTTTATTTTTAATCT
This sequence comes from Ruditapes philippinarum, assembly GCF_026571515.1. NCBI lineage: Eukaryota > Metazoa > Mollusca > Bivalvia > Venerida > Veneridae > Ruditapes > Ruditapes philippinarum. The sequence continues at coordinate 2,322 of NW_026852075.1, forward strand.
TTACCATTATCCGCCATATCGTGTTACAATATACGTCACTTGTTTATGCAAAGACGGGCCGAAAATAAAAAGGGACATTGCATCATCGCACGATGTTTGCTGTAAAATAACATCATAATTAAAGACATTTAATTAATTATATCATACAAAAAGTTTTATCAACAGAGCATTACATATTAAAATATGATACAAATTAAAGTCAAAATAAGTTTACATTTTGTCATAATTTCTGTGTAATGAATGATTTAATTTATTTCGCATGATTGAACATTGAATAACCCACATTGCCTGGGAAATTTCTGTGAATATCCATCGCAATTTACCTTTGACGTTCAATTTGTAAAACGTTTTGCGGTCTTTGTATATTTAAGACAGAGTTATGTTTAATTCTTACTTTTTCCCAATGTCAAAGTTTAACGATGGTCAATCACGACTTTCACTGTCAAAGGTTTGAAATATATAGTCAATTCAGCCCGATTTGAATATGAATAAACGGGAATTAAGTACAATGGTCCGTTTAGATAAAATTGCTCATTTTAATTTTTGATCAATACAAATGAGTATCAACAAGATACATTTTATTGTCACTTCCTACAATTATTGAAACAACTAGAAAAAAGGCAAAAAGTTTTGTTACAATTTGTATAATCTAATTGTACATTTTTGTTTAAATAATTAATTTCAAATAGTTTTTTTGCTGATAATACTAACGCGTGTTTCTTTATAATGCAACTATCATACGAATATTCAATAAATCGTTATGTTGTAAGGTTCGGTTAAGTACATGAATTTATCTTACAATAATCCGAAATGCTTTTATCTTTATCTGTATCTGTTTTCTCTCTATTAAATTTAAATGACATATCATTGATGAACGTGCTTATTTGTGTCACGTTTTGATAGTAACATGAGCTCAACATAAAGTCATTGTCATGGTGATAACACAATTGTACCAGAAAAGAAATAAAAGCAGTTAAACACACCTTGAGCTATTTGTGTTGGAAATTACAGGTTCATTCGGTAATAATTCAATTTAGCATGAGATGCTTATTTATATATGCCCAAATTAAGGTTTAAGTGGAACAAGTATTGTAGATTGTGGTAAAGGACTTTTAAATTGGACTGAATTTTTATCGTGTATTTGTAAAACACAAAAAGACTGTCATGTTCTTGTTTTGTTTTTTTCCCTGTAAAATATATAAAACAAACGTGCATGTATATCTAGTGTCTTCTTTACACCTATATCGATATACCTACTTTCATTTTTAACATTTATGAAATATTTTCTTTAAATCTTAAGATAACATAACCAAAATAAAATTAGCACAAACTAACAATATTGAATGGATCTATGATATGAGTCACTTATACATTTATATTGCAATTACTAACTGGGCAACGTCTGTAAGAACAATTCTTGAAAATCTAGGCTTAAATCATGCAAGGATATTTCAAGAAGTAGAAAATGAAAACATTTATATAGCAGAAGTCAAAGTATCTTTAACTCAAATCATGTTTATGTCACAATGGGTCTTTCCAATGTTCAGACTTGCTCTCTATCCGATTGTTATTATACTGGAATAATGCGTAGTCACTTGGTAACGTAGAAAAAGAGCACACACGAACACTCATTTGATTTTATTTGTGAAACAATGTTGTCGCTTGGTGACCTAGCGATGAACAGAAAAGGTGGGAGGAAATGTTTTACTCATAAAATCTAGAAAGGCCCATCTATGAATAGCTCTTTGTCAAATAATAATACTGTATTAGTCATCTTACTTATACTTTACAGAAAAAATTACAGAATATTTGCAGAAATATCAATCTAGTACTTTTGTCGGATACGTATTTGTTTCATATTTAACTATAAATTTTCTGTATATATTTAATTACTGTAACACTTTGCAATAGAAATTTGATAATTTATAAGAATCACCACTTCAAATGGCGAATTGTATAAAAAGTTCCTCGTGGTCATTTAAGTATTTTGTGACTTTTACATTATAACTGTATGACATGAAAATGAATTTTGCATGCAATCAAATATGTGGTGGTTACATAATTATGTTATTATAACATGAAACTATACGCCTAAATAAAACTACACGGATTTACAATAACTATAATGTGCTAAATATATTTCATTGGCGCGGATTCTTAGACAGAATACGCGTAAACACAGTGTATAAACAGTAACTACGTTATAAAATATTTATGCAAAAGTTTGAAAAATATCTCCTGGACCTTTGCTTTTTGGCACTGAAGAAACATCTGCTTGTATCGAAGGCTCTATCAGATATTCATTGTTTAAGAGTGCATGATATAAGCTCGTATATATCACATAGGGTCATTTGACATTATGTAGATTGCTTCAGCATTAGATATTATTTCGTCAACTATATCAGCATTATTTTGTGTTATTTTATTTCTTTATATTTTATTATATTACATTTTTTTCATTTTCGTGGAAATGGCCGTATGGTTAGTTTTTCTGCGTGTTTCTCGATTTCTTCATGAAATGTATGAAATTTGCTTACAATTTGAGATGTTTGTTCAGAGTAAATGTTAGATACGAATTTATAGTACTCATTTAATGAATATCTAAGTCATACAAATCAAGTTTCACTATTACTAATTCAATCGATGGTAAATTTGACTAGAATTATAAATTCTAATAAGTCGTTGATAGCCTTCTATGATAATTTATTGTTTTGATAGATGAGAAGAGCGGGTGTTATCATTGAAAAGGGTTGTGTGTTAACTGACAGAGTCGTCTGTATATACTAGTAGTCGTCTGGAAGTGTTTATAAAGGAGATTTGTTCCTGATTAAAACAACTTTAATCCACATGGGGCTGATATAACATTTTATAGTTTATATAGTTTATATTTATTGACTACTTCAGCAATTCAGTGACAAGGTAAATATAAAGTTTGCAAAACTATTTCCTGTGAAAGACTGACGACATCAGTAAAATAAGAAAGTCAACATAATAAAATAACTGCCTAGTAGAGATCTTTATCAGAATGAGATTGGCAATATGATTCTCTTTTCTTCAATATGACTGAAATAAATTATCAAGTTTTTGTTTTTAGAAATACGTACATGTACCCCAATATTATAAATCATTCTATGCCATATTTTATTGTTAAAGTCTTTAGAATAAAAGTTATATAACATAATAATTTATGAATAGTGGATCGTTTACAGATTTAGATTTATATTTATGGTCTGATTTTAAAAATACGTTAATTATTACGAAGCGTATTGTGATGACTAACACTTATGATACGCGGAGTTAATTCTTACTGTTGTTTTATCTATGTTTATATATGTTATGTAAACTATTTATCAATGACTTTTCTGTATGAATGCAAAACAATAAAGTTAAATGAGTCTATAAAGTGTTGGGTTTGTATAATCCCCGAAGACTAGAATGTTACACGTATGTTCAGCACATTCTTTTAGATTAACATATCATATCATTATTTCGTATACATACATGTCAAATAATTATTATTTTAGTACTGGTCACATTTTATCATATAAAACAACTTTATTTTGTTGATAGTATTCAGTTCCTGTGCTACTATACACAGGCGAAAAGAAGGAAAAGAGAAAACACAGGATTATATATTACAACAAAAATAAATTTGAGGATCTGTTTGAGACATTAATATGTCTTTACTGAAGTCGTAAAATACCCCAACTAACACTGCATCCCCCTCCTCAAATAAGAATTAAATAAATAAACACAACCACTTAATGGAAATGCGGTTTTTACAGTTTTAATATAATCCTAAATAAGTAAATAAAGTAGTATTTATGTCACAGTAAATTAGGTTCAATGTTTTATCAACATGTAAGAGAACCAAACTTGTGTCTATTTAGCAATTATGTATTTTGAAGTACATAGGGTGTTGAAATACCCATTTAATTAACTTTATTATGAAATGTCACAAAAATGACTAAATATGAAATATATTACCCTGTGACCCTTTTCGTTCCTTGCAACTTGTGAAATCACTAAAACCTCATAAAAAGTTGAATCATAAAAGTTGAATGTCTTTTTGCATAAAAAAACACCTTTTGCGTACTGACTTCCTTTAAAAATCAAATAAAATGTAATCAAAAGTCATTAAAATAACATTCCGCCAGACTTAACACGACTTGAAGCAGGACACGTTTAAATTTTAATGATTAATGACTACAACGAGCTTTGTGTTATTCCATATTATTGTGACACCTTGAAGTTTGTTCATTTCTGCTTCTGCATATGTAGTTAAATCAGGCAGAATAAAAAAAAGTTAGCATATTCGCTAAATTAAATATTTAAGATAACGATAGAAAATATGAGTGATCAAACTTGTATCGTTTATTATAGATTAGATTGTATGTGAATGGTTAACAAAAGATGCATTTACACAATTTACACAATTTACGAATGAACTTTTATAAAGATAGTTATTCAATATAAAACTAATACAGATGTTGTCTGAATTTAAATAATGAGCTGATGGTAAAATAAATCTCTTTAAAGTAAACATTCCATCTTTTTCACATATATTTAAAGAAAGATAACTTGAAAGACATATCACCATATGCTGTTCATATCGATGGTTTGTGTGAATGGAATTTTAATGGAGATAAGATTTTATCCCTGAATCCCTGAACAGTTATAGCGTATTTCAAGGGGGTTAACATGACGCTCCTTGTGTTATTGATGATATTCGAGGTGTCGTTTAGTATCCAGGGGTGTCCAAATGAAAGATAATTATGGGTTGCAAACCTTTATCCTTAATTAAAAAGCATATTACGCTAGCACGCCTTTTATGTGTTTGTCACGTTTGGCTGATAATAGTTGTTAATATAGGATGGTTTGGTAGCTAGATGTGAATAATTCTAATAAGTCCTGTATGACTATATAATGTCGATCAAGTCATGCATTGTTAAAAAATAAAATATCAAGATTAAATAGTTTTAATAATCATTATGTTCTTATGTTCAAATTGATATTTAGTCTATTGTTTAGGATATGACCAGCGATTTTTTTCTTTTAGTTTTAGTCGAACGTTAAAGTTTATATTTTTAATTTAGTTTATATTTAATAACCCTTATTTGATCTTAAACTTAATAAAGAGTGCAAGGGTCGGTGATTCGATCCTCGGGTGAGCTGAAATTCATCCGTGAAAATTGGTCTCGGAAATGAAGTCCTTATTGTCATTTGTCTTTCAGAACTTATCCATTTACTAATCATTGGGGATTAGTAGTCACTCACTTGCTTGGAAACTGGTAAATACTAGATTACTTATCATGGAAAGTCGGTAAAGTCGATTCATTGAAATACGGACAAAACAGTTAAAATTGGCGTAAACAGTCAGGAAAAAGAAAATCGTAAAAACAAATCTATGACTTATGTTGGATTTTATTTTGTTCATATGAAGTAATGAATACATTTGCGGATGTTTTAACATTTGTTTTAACACCATCTTCATGTTCAGATGACAGCAATATTAGTGGTATGGACAGAAGCTTGCATTTTTTACCACTCCCGTCTATGACCAATCAAGTCTTTTAACCTTCGATGCTTCCATTTTGACTATTTCAATACGAGCATGAGAATGTGCATTGTTATATAATTCTCATTGCTTAACATGAAGTGAATATATACTGGTATGATGAATGTAAAAGAAAATAACATCACATCGAAAAGGCATCTATAGTGTGATTTTATGTAAAATAGTAAGATGGAATGTATTTTTCTTACCGAAAGAGCATGTGTGTCATCTTTATGACATTTCCTTATCTAATTGATACACGTTTGTATTTCAGCGTTGTATTGTTGATGAAACTTTTTTTATTTCGTATTACTGTGTTTTCTGCAATCAACAGAAAGTCATGACAACAAATGTGTATATTTCATTTTAGAGAGTCCGGATAAACCATCGTTCATGACTTCCAATGACCGAGTGATTGATGGCACGTGGATAAGTATTGAAAGTCAGTTTTTTCGCGTGTATAATCTACACACCTGGCTTGTTCAGTTACACAGAAATGACGCAAATAATCTCAGCAACATTCAAACACAACCTTCAATGTAAAGAGATCGAAATGTACTTCAAAAAACTTCAATTTATTCTTTATGAATTTTAACTATGATCTTTAATTAATAGAAGAAAGCTTCCTTGGGATATGTTATGCAACGAAACATTTTATGCTTTTGTTAATTATTAGTTCAAGGTAGAAGGAACACAATTTTGATTTAAGTCATTGCTACAAGTGCCTGATATAAAGGCAGGATGCATCACTTGATATATTTTCTGAATGATTCAGTTGCTTGATTTATTGCTGGGATTGTCAGAGGTCAGACTGATGTAATTACAAATTTATAACCAAGACCTTGATATGACATAATCGAAATGTTCTTGATGAGTCAATTATTTGTTTTTTAAGTCTCTTATTAGATGTTTGTGAAGGAAACTTGTTTTAAGACTACATTACACTGCAAGCAGACAAACGTGTAAAAAGAACGAAATAAAAATCAATGATGTATCTTCAAATGTAATCATTTAAATTATTGATATGTTAACAGTTAAACGTATAAACGCTACAATTACTTGTGCACCTTAAATAAAAACAGATACTTTTACGCCTATTGAACTAATTTTGACACGGTCCTTCTGGTTAAATCTGATCTATACCTTTCAAGCTTTTTAAGTTTGTATATTTGTAATTAGTCATCGTAAAATATTGTTTCGCATTTTTTTTTTTTTTTGGCACTTAACAATTTCTTTGTATGTAACTAAAAGGCAGATTGCCATATTTTTGCTGTTATGATCAGCAGGATAAAACCAATATATATTTGAAGAGAGGCAAATTGTGATGAGAACAAAGTAAATTTAAGTTCAAATGTCGCTGTCATTTTAACATATTTGAGGACCATTTAAGCAAATCTAAGCATAACAGTAGAAGTGAACGACATACGGTAAATTAACTTAATTGCACACGTTGCTTAATTTGTTTGATTGTTTTCAAAATTAGTCATTTTATCTTCAATATTTGCGACTTTTAATATTGGGTATCGACCTGTCATGAGTTTGCTGTTTTATAATGTTCAAATGTTTTAAGCGTTTTGTAGGAAATGAAATAATGTTCACTTAAAAAAGCTGCGCGTGCGTATGATTTGTATATTGTTGACATTAAATTCAAATATTTGCTTTCATTTGCACAAATTTGTCTATTGCATTTGCTCTTCTATGGAATATGAAGTGTTTTCGTACATTTCTGTTTCACATTTGTCTGATCACGACATAATGTACATCAATAATTTCTTCCCGCATAATTATAATTATGAAGTTTGCTTTTCATGCAAACACAATTTCAAAGATAAAATATATCAAATGTCCCTTTTGCTATTCTCTCAGCTTCTTATTGACCTGGAAAATAATTGTCTGAAAAATAGCAATAAACACTAGAAACTATTTTTGTTTTGATATATTTTTAATACTAAATTAATATACTCGTGCTCGATTTTTTAAATAAAAAGGTGTTTTGAAAATAAAATAATGCTTGTAAGCGGAACATATATCATAGAATGACATAAAATTCCTTGAGATTCTACGATATTCTAAGTAAAAACCTTCAAAAACTCTGTATAGGCCTCAAATTTGTTTTTTTTTAATAATGAATAAATGAAACCAGTATTAAAATAAACAATGCGATAAACTCGAAACAGTATTGAATCAGGAATAGAAAGTTAATGAGGTAATGTGATGTGCCTTATATGAGCTAAAGCTATTTTCTTGTTGCAGTCACTTTAGCGTAAATAATTTACAGGATTAAAATAACCGGTAAACAAGTGTATATTTCGATAGCGAATACTTAAACATATCTTTAGGTATTAACCTCGGGAGATATGCACCGATGATTATAACAACTTTGAAGATGTTGAATGTTGTTAATGTTTGCTATCGAGACAATTATTGAATTTGAAGACTATTTTTAGCGCCAAAAATTGATAAAGTCTGCAATATTTATCGTGTAATGACAAAAGTAACCAATTATAATTGCTTTAGAATTAATTACGCACACTCAGTTTAATCAAACAAATATAAACCAGTGTTAAAAGGCATGGACATGTTGCAAATTGCTTTGTTCTCCTGGACGATCTCATTGCCACATTGAGTTGGTTATCACTCACAACTTGTGTTGTCACTAAACTTGATGCATCCCCTCTCTTTCGTTTTAATGTTAAAGGAACTTGGTGTCTTATTTTTTTTATTTTATAAAACAAATAACTGACTTTGAAATACCTGAGCACTATGGTTGAAGGTTTTATCATCCTGAGCTTTCTTTCAACTTGATTGGGCACGTTTTGACAAAATATTAGGTTTAATACCTAAATCTTCTTGACAGTATGTTTTCAGATTTATGTACCACTTACGATTATGTATGGAACTGTAAAACAAACTAAATAAATTAGATCAAAGATCCATAATATAAATCGTGCTCAGCACACCTTAGAAAAAGATATTATATGTTGGTGAAATAAAATAACTATCAAGGTAATAAGCCATTCTTAGCAGCCAAGGGTCGATTTTAGGACTCGATATACTTGAATTTGCTTTAAAAGCAGAGTCATTGTGACAACTTAATGACTATTCATTTTCATCGCAGAGTAGTTTGTAGATATTTGGGATAAATAAAGCTGAAATTTAGACTTTTTGTGGTTATTGTACATCTTTATTATCTGAGCTTCATGTATTATGGGGTATAAATGTCACTTTAATCGTGTTAATAAATTTAAAGGTTCCCATTGTATTGATATCCAGAATTGTTCATACGTTTGAGTTTACAATATCATGGTGTTTAAAATCTTAAAGCCAATATTGAGGAACATCATACGAATAAGCACTTCGAAACATTTTTCTTCAAATCTTCAAATATCAAGGTCGGAAAATTTCATGTGATAAATCTATACTGTAAAATATTGAAAGCAATATCTTTATAATGAATGTCTTTAGATAATGTACATGTAGTTGTTTAAAATATAAACTCTGGCTAGTAATCTTATAAATGATAGACATTTAATTTAAACTGACCTATTTTAGTATGTTTCTTTTTAATTTAATGTATTTAAAGTCAAAAAATTAATGTGACATTTATTTACTGGTATACCATTAGCATTTTATCAAAACACTTATTATATGTACATTTATAAAAATGTAAAAGATTTATAAAAAAAACTTGATCAATATAAAATATTAAATGTTACCTCTAAATTTTTTTTATGAATCGGGAAAATTGCTGCATAGGGTACTGAATCAATCTTAAAGATAAACTCAATGAGTTCTCTCACCAATAAAGGTATGGACTTCGTTCAAAATTAGATAGTTATTCTATTTATTTTTTATTTATTTTTTGAGATGGAGGGAGTAGGTCGAATATGTAGCAGTAACATAATTATGTAAATCGTTTGTGCTATTTGACGTTTAAAAACACGTATCTGAAAAATAATAAATTCTATAATTAGGGTATTCTTTCCAGTACCGATCATTAAAATTTCCTTACTACCATTACAGAAGAAATACATCATTAATGTGGCAATATTTATAGACATGACACTGACAAACTTTGCATTAATTATTAACAACGCGAAAACGCTTTGGTATGTGCATATCATTTTTTTTGTATGGTTTTTTGAGTATTTCGATACTTTTGACTAGATATGTCTGAAAGGAACATTCAATACAACCTTTGTAGCAAACCTCAAAAAATAGTCATATTTATTCAAATACAAAATTGGTTATTAGTTACTGGTTGTTTCAAGATCTCTTTTTCTGCGGAGATATGACTTATTTATTATAGGGCATGTTCCTTATACTTTTACTTGATGTCAAATTCGAACATATCTAATCATCCTCCATACATCCGACTGTTCAATATAGTAAATGTCAGTCAGAAATAGTTTGCGACAGGGAAACTTTATTTAAATGAATCTTTGCTGTCATTTTGTGAGAGGTTATTATTTTGATAGATGGAATTTGTTAGAAACATCATCATAACTGACTGTTTGTTAGCTGTCTAAATCGTCTGTATAAAAATAAACTTTGTCTGGATTTGGTGTAAATTATTGGTAGAATGCATGACCTGTAATCCTTTTTAAGGGAATATATATCATATTTTACGATTTTAGGCCATTTGAAGCAATCCATATACAAAACGGCATATAGTAGTGTGAGCTGAATTACATTTTTTCGACTTGACATTTATAACTTCTTGGTTTATGTCATTTTATATTCTTAAATGCATATTAAGATATTATTTTAGATCATGTATAATAATTAGATCCTAAAGGAATGGCACTTTCTATCTGCTCAAAAAGGCTGTTTTTATGCTTATATAGAGACATTGCTCAAACTCTTTCTGTTTAGATAAAAAACGAATTAAAACTACATAATTATTTGAACTTCTTCCGTTCATTTGGAATTTCAAGAAATTTACAAGATCTGCTAGATAACGGAACATGTCGCAATGGATTATTATCCATTTTAATCTGAATGATATAAAAGCAACAAATACAGTTTAATAGAAAAACAAACTATATAAATAAGAACAGCCTTGACTGTTCGCCACATACAGCCTTCAAAATATCAGACTGTCAAATCATTTTAAGTAGCTGCATTATCAGCTAAAAGATGTTTCATATTAACGGAAGTTCATGTTATGTAGTATATATCTTGATATTGCATGAGCACTTAAAACAATACAAAATATTTATATACTTATCATTCATGGAGTGAAAAGCTTTTATCACCAAACCTGGTAAAATTCATGAAACAATACCATTAAAAGAAACGCTATGATTGAAGACGAGTTTTGCAAGAAATTTGAATCCTTGGCGCAGAAAATCGTCAACATCAATTGATGAGTTGTAAAGATTTAATGGAACACTTAGTCGTGAAGTTCCTTCAAGTGATTATTGCTATGAATGATCTCAAATTAACCATTTAATAACATCTGGTTCTGTACACGGCTAGTTTTGTACCGTATATTGAAGAACTGGTACCATATCATGTAATTATCAACTTATATATTGCTACTTCTGTTCCATACATTGATTAAATGATTTCCTATATTTTAAATTGAATTAATATTTTGATAATTCAGATTCAATTGTCGAAGTGAACTTATATATTATCCACATGGTTAAATTAATCGAAAAGGACAATGTTAGACATGCATGGCTTTACATGAAATAGTATAAAAATCAACTTTATCAACTTAACACTGCTAAAATAGCTCGCCAAAGCTAGAAAAAAATTAAATAATTGAACACTTAGTTTTATCCCTGTCTTAGTCAATGTGCTGTGATAGTAAAAACGAACATTTGTTTTCTATTCACTTTTAAATTACCAAATATGTATTTATCCTTTCGGTCTTAGCAACACAGACAGTGAAGTAGTTAATTGACTTTTGACTCAAAGATCTATCTCACGATTGACATCTTGAGCCGCCAATAACTGTCTGTATGAGATATTTATGTGTGATCAATATAACATTCATATCGGTCCGAGTGGTAAAAATTGTAATTAATATCCCTTTTATACGCAGCCATAACACAAATACCTTTCTGTGTATTGTCATAAAGAACTATGATAAAAAATTCGTGTGATAAGCTGAAGAAAAGATTTGTTTGCTTGAAACACTTTCAAGGTGTTTAAGGGCCAAGACCGGTACTGGTATTAAGGACATATGATCGTGACTGTCTTAGTGCAGAAACCCATAATCTGTAAAAACATGTCAACAACCTTGCCATATGAAACCTGGCCACTTCAAAATCTATACTAATATTAATGAGGTGTAACTGAATATGAAGGTCATTTTACTTTGCAATCGATAAGTTAGTCCTAATCATACTTCGAAAGTTGTTGAAATGTGCTAATTTTCCTCTTTTCATCTGTCTTCCAGAAGGCTTTTCTATAATGAACTTTTTTTACACCAGTTCATTCTTGAGTACTGTCAAGCAAATCAAAATAAAACAGAAAAGCTAGTAAGTTTAATAATTTCAATCCAAAGTATTAAGTAGATTTCGATATTATAATAATTAAATTAAATATAATGTTAAAAATCTATAATTTACAAATTTAAACTTTTGAGATATTGTTAAAAAATTTCATTACATATGACACAGATTTTAAAAATTAAAAGAAAATCAATGTTTAAAATTTTCACTACCTTTTGAAAGGTTTTGAAAGTGTAGCTACATATATAGTATATGAATATATATTAAATACAAAATATAGATTTATTACCGTTTTGTATTTGATTACACACGCGATGCATTCATATTCACATTTTGTGTAGAAGAGTCAAATATAGAAACCATTTACTCAATTTGTAGGTTCCACAAGTGTGTCGAACAAATACATTAACATAAGAAACTATATTTGTAAAAGTAGTGGCTTCAAACCTACTTCCTAGCAACAACTAATGAGAGACCCGAAGGAAACTCTGCAAATCGATTCTTCTCATAAATGTCAAAATTGCTCTTTGTTTTTAAGCAAATATTGGCTCGCTATCGCTATGTAAATAAAGAAATTGGAGTTGTTTGCGTATGTTAACATTAAAATTGACACCGTTGTCGATAATGAGTTAAATATTTCCTATTTTCATGATAAATAGGCTCTATGAAATGACAAAATGTATTTGTATCATGTTTGTCAAAATGGTAATTAACTCGACCAAATCAAACTAGAAGGATTACTAAACTCGAGAAGTAAACTTGAATATTGGTGTCATTTTAAACTTGTAATATTTGATTGATTTGTATAAAGTTCATGATGAGTGTATGTAATTTTCATGTTACATTACCTTTTCAAGTTGTTCAAAGTTAATGCGACTTACATTGTTGATGAAAAAACGACTCAGGTATAAAATGATAAAAGATGTAATTATTCCAAAGTGATAAGCACTTGTCAACTGTTTAAAGACGAGGTAACTTTCATGAGCCCATTTACTTGGTTAAAGAAAAAATACAAGGTTTGAAAAAACTAGTTTGTTTATTAGCATACATAAGAATAAATGTAAAACTATGAGTCAAGTTTGTGGTTTTGCTTCTCTCACAAATTCTCCGAGATGGTGTTAAAACTGTATCTTACAACATAAAAATTGTCGGCATTCCTAGAATAAAGTATAATGTACATGCAACTTCTTTTAAACAAATTATATTATTACATATAAAGACTAAATTTATGACATTTGGATATATGATATTTAGAAATGTTAGTATAGTTGCCGATTACGAGATACAAATTGATACTGTTATATAAACATGAACCTTTTATTACAACAAGTGCGAACGATTTATCATAAAGAAAGCAAGCAATATTTCATTTCCGTCCTATAAATCTGATTACAACTAGTAATATCTCGGATGCTTTAGGCAGGTAAGATATGGTGCACTGTTCAGTGCATTGAATGGTCCAACTGATCCTGCAATTTTCTCTTGTGTTTATCTTTATTCATTGATTTCGAAAATAACATGACTATATAATTTTACTAGAACAAGAACATGGTTCACATATATGTCAGAGGAAAGTATTTAAGAGTTAATATTCAATAATATTTCTTTTGTATCTGTTCAGTCTCTTTGCGATTTCCATTTCAATGTTCTATTGATATAAAAACAACAAAATTTAATAGAGATAAATACCATTTGAAGAAAAAAATTAGAAATGTGGTATTTGGTGAAATTGTTTGGAACAGAGGCAGAATCTACTAGACAAAATGGGTTTGTTTATTATTTATAAGGGATTTTGAACAAAAAATAATATCAGTTAAAAAGTCTTGAAAATATTTCAAAATGCAGGAAAAAAAATGAAAAAAAAAAACCCAAAAAAGTTCAACAATTTAAACAAAGAAATACATTTTGATATTATTCAGTTATTATTCAAAGATCTCGAAAACAGTGTTTGCAATGAAATCTCACTAAGATGGGTCATAGATGTGCCTGCCCCTCGTATAGCAAGAATAAAACACTCTGCTGTCCTAGTAGGTACTCATAGTAATTTATTTTACTGTAATAAAAATAATATAATCATGATAGTCTACGTATAACAAAATAATCGCATAGAATATTACATCGAAGAAGGGTATGCTTTGGTCAATTTCGAAACATATATTAAGCAAACTTATTTGATATTTAATAAAATTCTTGATGAAAGTGTGAAAAAGTTATATTGTACCTATCTACTTTATAACTTTGTAAATTGCAAATTCAAAAAAGTTGTTAAAATAGATGTATTCAAATTGTTTTGTCAATAAGTTCATTTTTGTCTCATGAAAGGCATATGCTTGATTAAAAAAGATATTTTTTATTTGAAGTAAAGACTATTTACTTCAAAATACATTTTGTGTATTTCATCTATGTTCTGTGGCCGCCAAATATCAGTTTGTATAAACTGTAAATTATGACGACAAATATGAGTTGAAACACACGTTATTACACAGACAGAGTTGGAACATGCTCAAATGTCTTACAAAGCATAATTGAGAAGCCTATTCAAAGCCTTAATATAACAATTCAACTAAGTCGGTTTTTCAAAATGAATTTCACTTGTTAATTATCTTAAGCCATAGACAGATAAATATCAGTAACAGAATAAGAGTATAAAATTCGCATTATCGCAATTCAGTGTATATGCTTAATATGTTTTTTAGTTTTATAAGGTAGCAATCAGACTTAAAAGATCTGCTTAGTATGAGTATAAGAGGAGTTCATAACAATTTGAAAACAATGATCAACAAAGAAAGGTAACACCAAATGTACGCAACGTCCAGCAAAATGAAGCGCAACACTGTAACGTCACTCAGCAAAACAGTGTATTTTTTATTTACATATTGGAGTACAGTATGACTTTAATGACTATACTTATTTTGCATTGATATTGAAAATGTATGTAACAGTATAATATTGTAAAGTTATCATAAGAATGCAATTTACCCATTATCATTGGCACTTACAACCTATGTTAATTACTATAAAGAGGTCAAAATATGCAAAAATAGCCCTTACTGCGTTAGTAACGCAGTAGAAATATAGTTATAGATACTGAAAAATTCGGTCATTAATTGCACAATACATGTAAATATTTACCAGAATTTTGAATCTTTATGTTTTTCCTAAAATCTTAGTACATTTTTCTCAGGTTTGATTTTATCGAAATATTTTTGCTCATCTGCAGGCGTGCAGCTTTAAATAAAATGCAAATTAAGCTGACACAAATACGCTTCTCGCAGTTTTAAACGATAATGTAATTCGCCATAGCGTATGTTACTCACGTGAAGACATATTCTGACATTAACTTTAAATTCTTTTAATTTAATTTACTTAATTATTAGTCATTTTAAGGTAAAAGTCGAGCGTCAGATAACTATATAATACTGATTTCAGCACAAAAGAGTTATTATTTTGTTTTTATTTGCACACACGTTGTTTAAATACACAAATAATTATGCCACATGATATGTATAAATATATGTTTTATTCACATTTTAATTTGTCATTATATGTCAGCATTTTATTATCAATATGCCGAAACATTTACTGTTGACTTTTATATGGATTTTCCGAGATTTAAAAGCACTTTATGCCTTTGAAACAAATATCATTGTTCCGCTTTAGAAAGAGCACACCTGGGCTTGACAACAGTTGAACATTAAAGCATGTAAGATGTTTTTTCTGAAGAAGGTAGCGCTAAATGTTAAATTATCTGTCATAAATGTAGTAGTATGTAATCTAAGGGGTATTTTGACTTCCATAAAAAAAACTCGTTTTTAATGTGCTAATTGCCAAATAGGCAACAGAATCAAACTAATAACGTAAATGGCTAATTAGTAATTTTTTGAAAACTATACAAGGCACCAAAAAAGGCTTTTGAGAATAAAACGTGTAACCATTTTTTAGGCGTAATAGGCTTTTACATTTGAAACAGTCAATTTGGAGTTTCAGAGATTTCAAATCAATACAAAACTTGAGTTATTAACAGTATAGAGTTTCCCAAATGTGCGAAATGAACTGGCTTTAAATTATTTCGAGCTTAGTTAATAATTTTATAATAATGGCGAATAAAGCTTTCAGTCTACAATTCAACAATAGCTGTAATGTTGTCTTTTTCATAATCTAAACAATATTCTTTTCAGCAGATATATAGCTTTATTTACTTCGAAACTTGTTCCTTTATTTTCATAGCTAAATAGCTAAAAGTATATATAAATATAATTCATAGTAAAGTTTGAACTGTGCTAATATATTTATTTTAGTTAATATCAACAGCCGGGTCTGCTTCAAAGATTTTTGCTTGTCTGAAAAAATGTGGTAAAAATAATTATTTAAAATTGATTTTCTATTTTTTATCATTACAAATCACTTAAAAGGAAATTAATCCATTTTAGTTATTTGTGTTTATATATAGCTAGCAATCTAACATGTTTTATTTTCTGATATGAATAGTATGTCAACTCATTAGCCAGACCGTATTCAGGTACATCCAACTTATTATAATAAGCAATTTTGAAAATTTACAGGATCATGTTTAAAAATTTATTATGTCAAAATACCATTTTAAGAATCTAGTTATTTAAGTCAACGACCTTAGCATCCCTCCCAGTGATACCCTTAAATAGCAACATACATACTCATAATAATTATTACTTAAAGTTAAACGTATTATCTAATTTATGACATAATTCTCATGAAATCTATAAATTAATTGAAAGGTTTTTGCGCATTATAAACGAAAATGTTTGTTTAAATACTTTTTGAGAAATATCGATTTTTTACTTTATCTTTGAAATGTGTACTAATCTTAAGCAAATACGTTGCATTAGCACAATGAATTGACTATCAAATTTGTCCATTTTGTCTAATTTGAATCTCCTGACCTGTTCACAAAGTGAGTAGAACATTTTTAAAACGAAGAATATAGAAATGTTACCCCTTTATTATTCAGTAACTTATAAAGTTACTTTTTTCAAGTATACAGAATAGCTTAATTAACATTTTGAAATATTTCCCTACACAAGCCCATGTTAATATAAACATAGTTGCAATGGTTAACATTTAAATGACAAACACTCATTGAATATTCTTCCCTTACATCACGTGACACATTAATCAGACAAACTTTACAAGCTGATTATACTGAGGGTGGTATTTGTATGATATAATATTTATATTCCAATGACATTGTAAATTCTCATAGGACCTATTTATATCTGGACGATTTAACACACTATATATATATATTATATTTTCATTACGTCACCTAGATCTATATAGAATTATCATTCCTTATTTTATACTATATACTTAGTAAATATACTATAAATCGATAATTTCAAGTACGATATGAGACCAAAAGTAGTTAAAGAATAATTCCGAAAATTTTCCAATCAAGCCATTATTCAATTATAAGTTAACGAAACAATGGCGACTTTATTAATAAGTATTTTATGCACATCTGTCAAAAAACACTTATTTCTATTTTCGTATCTTATCTGTCAATGTCTTTAAATATAATTATTCAAAGACATGCGTATCCAAGGAACCGTATGTGAAAATGCATGAATAATGAACTATCTCATGTTAAAATGGTACAGAAAGTACTTGTCAAATCCTTTTTGAAATATCAGTAGTCGGATAAAATACAAATCATTTAACGAAGGTTTGAAGAAAGACAGACTTTCCAAATTGAATTATTGTTTATTATTGGTAATTGTTAACTTCTTCTAGTTTGTTATAAAAGGGGTCATTTATTTGGTCAACATTCAAAGAAATTAGATAATAATCGAATACTGCTTGTCAATTAGGGAACGGAATTTTGTGAGATTTCTTTTCCATTTGTCTTAGAATACGTACATATCACATCGCATTTTTCTTTTGTATTAGAGAGACGCTTTAACGGCATTCACTTGATTGACATAAAACAGAAAGAATGCAAAATTCTTTAGTCTGAGTCATCAACATAAAAAGGGATATATGGCAAGAGCACTTTAAAGTAGTAGAGAACAGGAAATGATTTTAATATCACAGTTACTGGTATCAATAAAACCTGACTGACATTTTGCATGCTACGTATGATACAATAACTCACTCTAGCTGACCTAAATCTTACATAGCAACATCATTCACCCTCATATTTAAGATTTCTGTTACCAATAAAGATATCAATATCGATAGTAGAACAATCTTAAAAAAGTCAGTTAACTACTTCACTTTCCTGTTTAAAGATGAAATTATGACGAATTTCTTGTTCAAATTCAAGGTTGCGATTGCAAACAGTTATGTAGGGCTTTAAGCAGCATCCAAGAAACTGTACTACGAGTAAATGTAACGCGATTTGTATGTATGAGCAATGTCACCCCCTCTACAACGTAGAAGTGATGTGTCAACAAAAGCTACTCCAGAATCTTGCATTGGATGTTGAAATATTTTGACTATTGGAAGGTTCTATATCAATCTTCGAGTAAAGTGTTCATGGGTCAAATCCGTATTATGGATGCATGTATCTCAGTGGTCATCTGTTTTTGATATAACGCAATTTTGTTTTAATTTTGAAAGTGATATATAATTGTTACGAAAGGTATACTAACCAAAAATAGTTGCAGTATCAATTGTGTTTTTTAACCCATATTGGCATATCTAAAATATAATTTGTACCAATAATCCGATACAATTCCACTATTACATCCATTAGCAAAGATCGCAGACTCCACCACGTACACAACATATACTGAGATTAATAATTGTATTGGTACTCAAAATTGCGATGGTCAGTTTTAGCCGATGGTCAGTTTTAGACAAACTTATAATTCAATCAAGACATTTTAAAGCACCGTCAAACTATTTTTTTGGAGGTAACCTGATTAAACGGAACTTAAATACTTAAATATCTGGAAAACTAAACTAGAAAGTGAACGAACCTGAAAGTTTGAGAAAATAAAGAAGAAAATTCGTTTCCGGAATTCCTTTAGATTAATTAAACATTAGACGCATAAACCATTTCAGAACGGTCCTTTATATTATTGCACTTATTTTAGAGTGGCTAGTGACATTCGAAAATTTAATTTGTAATTTTAAAACGACCAATAAAAATTCTACTTTTATTCAGTTTTTCCCTGTAAATTTTACAGGAAGTCACAATGATTTAGACAACCTTAGGCCGAAATAGTTCGCTTATGTTTGATGAGGATTTTTCTAATTTAAATTAGAAAATATCAGGGAACCGGACCATCGTTCCAACCGTCATCCTTATCGTTGTGGAACACAATGCCATGAATTACTATTTGAAAACGATTCTACATTCATATATGTATGTTTAACTGTGATTACATTTTAGAAATGAAACAAAAAAATAAGTAAGGGAAGGAAGAAAAACACTTGGAATGGCTTTTTTAAACATGTGTAACTGTGATTACTAAAGCTTCACAGTACTTAATTAAAACACCGGTTTTCATATAAAGAATAAATGGTATAGGCATCAAGAGGTACGTTACTGATGAGGCATCCACATAACGACCATGATCTTAATAATCTCATAAAGAATGTTCAAAAGATGATACTTGTTATTCACCAATGCTATTTGCTAGTTTCGATACTGAAAGCAAAACAAGTTTTGCTCTATATGTGTAGTGTTTACACTTAACTACTGTTTGTTTCAGCTAGGCGATTTCCAGAATTAGAGCAATTAATTTACTTTTACGATATTGGCATCTCAAGTGTTAATAAACTTTCCGTATAATTTGATAAAACTGGATTCAATGTAAATTGCAAGTCTGTTCCATGGCAGGAAGATAAGGTAAATTATTTTAAATCAGAAGAAAGTATAGGGGAACTACATTCATCTCTTATTTTGAATAATCTTAAAAACAGTTAAAGAATATGATGTCTGTAACATTTGTAATGCATTATGTTTTTATGTAAGATAATAATTGATTTTTATTTAAAACAACTGTCTTCAGATTAAACGTGCTTTCACATTCTTTTCATATGTTAACATGTTCAAGTTTTCCTTAACGTTTCAGGTTAAAAAATCACTCATGATCAAAAGCTGTTACACAATTAAGATTGATGAATTTGTCTATTGTTGTTATGTGTCATGCATGTCCTTGTAACATTTTCTTTTTGATTAAGCATTATGTGAGAACGCATTATTATTCTTTTCTGCAATTTTCGACATATTTTGCACACTCACAGTGCATATTACATTTACGCTTATCAATGCATATTAAAAAATTAATATTTATGTAAAAGTGATCAATGGTAATGATTGTTTTTTATATTTGAACCAAAAAAATAAACACTTACACTTTTTTTTCAGACGCAGTCAATACTGCAACAACCTTATCGGTTCTATATCATAGAATCAGACACAAAAATGTTTAAGAAAATATGTCTGAAAGTATTTTTATTCATTCTCCAACAAAATTTGCACTGAACATTCAAAGTTACATGTGTACTTAAACAATTAACACAGAACATGTCAAGAAGGCAAGATTTGAAATAGGTTTCATTTTCCAAATGCAATTTATGTAAGTATTGTTATTTCATCTACAAGTTTAGTCTAAAACGATTGTTAGATAAGTCCGAACGTTGTTAAACCTTGTTTTTATGTAGACTTTGTTTATAAGTTGATGTCTGTTTCGGATGTTAGAAATATTACAGTAATTTCATTTTCATTTAAATAACTAGACGTGTATAAATGTTAAAATGAATTCTAATTTGACTTAGATATTTTACCTCATGATTGAATAAGAAACATAACATATCCATGAAGCTATTATTATTATTATTTCGATAATATGACATGTATTATAGTATATGTAGTAATAGTTTGTATTGTTTGTAGTTTACTATAATATTTATATACTCTGATGCAAATATTTAGAAGTATTCCTAATTCAGCTTAAAATTTCCATGTGTAAGTATAATAGCATAAAACATTCTTGGATTGGACAAATTGACTTAAAAATTGAACGATTAGTATATTTACGATCAGTATGATTTCTCTTCTTGCAAAATGCACAACTTTATTCCTAGGTCTGAGGCAATAAATACTCTTCAGACAAAGTCAAATCATTAAAGATACATTTGAAGTTAGACTGATTTCACCAAATAACATTACTTTTCTCTCTGGCATTCTGTTATTTTGTCCACATTTGTAAATGAAAGTTTATATATTTCCCTAATTGTCGTTGTAAGTTGATCATGATAAAACGGTAGCCATCAATAAGAAATGATATTTTACAACAAACACAAAGTTGTTTGAAAGGGTATTGGAAATGCATTTTATCAGTTACAATACCAACAAATGATTTTGCATAGAAAATATCATTTTATTTACGACATAAAAATACTATCAAACAGTGTAATTATTATAGAGAATTCAGTGGGTTTACTATCATGCAATCTTTTGTAAAATATCAAAAAATAGAAACGTACGTTTAAGATAATTAACAAAGGAATTATTCATTTTCATTTTGAAGTGAATGAATCTTATATTGATATAACTATGATAAGATATGCTTGAAACTTTAACATCACATCCGACGATAAATATATGCTTATGAATTTCATTTATCAAAATGGTAGATTTTTCCTAGTATTTGGAAACCGATAAGTGCAGTAGGCATTGTATTAAAACATCAATAGTATACTTTATCGATAACTCAAATGTACTAAATAACACATTTATTTCTTTGCGTCCAGATTGTAAAACTATAATTATATTATTTGATAGTCGTCTCAAAGATACAAAACAAATATATCAATAAAATTAAGCCCAAATTATGATGTATGTCGGACAGGCATTGTTACATCATTTTAGACTAAATAAATCTAACACTGCGTACATAATCTACCTGAAATGAAGTTAATATAATTAAATTATTTGAGCTACACATTTAACATTTCGTTGGTAGAAAGGCAATAAAATTATTCCTATTCAGATTAATTTGTATATTCTAATTTGATTTGATAACAATTAGCACATTATAAATTCAAGTCTAAGTTTGCAACTGACTTCGAATCAAATTTGCAATTTTATAAGTAAATAGTGATCTTTGACTGTCGATATTTAAACAATGATAATAATGCGTGAACACCTGTAAACATTTAAAGATACTTGTACATATTTATAGGGTACTAAATTGGAATACATTTGTATATTACTTGATCTATCACACTCTTTTTAGAAACAAACACTGAACATTTTCTATACAAAATATCCAAAAGTGATTGCATTTATATTGTCAACACTCAATTATTCAGCAAAAGCTTTCTTGATTAAAGCAGACCATTCATTTTTTTATTCTAAAAGGAAAACAATTTTTTCTCAAGATATTGACAAATATGTCAAATTTGTTGTATGGAATAATTGACAGATCTGTGTAATCAAGAAGGCAATACAATATTGAATTACTGACGCAGAACAGTGTTATTGAAATCACTATAATAACCGTCTCAACAGCAAAGCCCAAACACGATTAAACTGTTTAAATATAGCCGTATTTTATGCAAGAGTAGTTACAATGTAATCTCCAGAAGGAGATTTTTGCAGTCTAGTTTGCAACAAAATTAATAGCTGAAAAATATTTGATATCAAAGTATCAAACATATTAATATTGTTTAATACTGTTTATATTTTAGGGGTGTTTTTGTTGTTGTTGTTGATTTGGTGTTTTTTTTTTTGTTTTTTTTGTTTTGTTTTTTTGTTTAGAAAATAGATATCAATTCTGAGTGCATTGTTGTAGAATAATGCACGGTTTGAGCTCAAATGCGTAGCAATATAATCACGAAGGCCTATAGGCCTGAGTGATTAATTACAAAGCATTTGAACGAAAAACGTGCATTATTATACAATAATGCACGAAGAATTAATATTTATTTCCATTCTAACACGTCAAGCAAAATATAATTATTATTATAAAGTTGGACTTTATGTTTGGTGGTTAAATTTGTTTACGCCTCAGAGTTTACCATAGAAACGTTCTTTAAAGGCCGTTCCAGTGGGTTGAAAAAACTGTCGTTAAATCTACCGTGTGTAGAAACATTTTGAGAATAACGAATTTTGAAAACATTGATAAAACTTTGTTTGTTTATTTTATTTCACTCTATAATTTTTCAAGCGAAATACAAATTATTAAAAGTGAAATAAATGTAAAACTCAACTCATTTGCGACATTAAAATAGCGTACTTGATTTGATTGTTTTGCACGTGTTGTTTGGCGCTACATTGTGACGTCACGTAAACAACACTTTAAACGTCTGTACAGCGTTAACGACTGAATTAAAGACATTGGTGTTCGGATTCATTTTCTTAGTTAGACCATTTTCTTTCATTCTAGATAATTTTCACAACAAAATTCGACAAAAAATTGTTTTTATTTATCAGATTTTTTAAACAAAATGGCGCCCTCAATGAGAAAATACACAGGGAGATAATAAGAACGCCGAGTGCATTGTTGTAGAATAATGCACGCTTCGGGCCGTCTTTGTTTATATAGAAAAATTTCCGACAGTGTTAGAATCACATTTATATATTAACATTAGTCTACGTATGTTTGTTTACATACTATGATTAGTTTTACAAATGTTGAATATATAATACTTGATTGAAATACTAAATTTTAATATTGATTTTAATGAAATACAGACTAAAACAATTGAGTTAAAATGACTGATTTCTTTAAATATTTTATAAGTGTTACAAATGTAAATGTTCTGTTCTGATATGTAATGTTGCCGGAAAATGTCTTATCCTGGACATTTCTTCGGCATTACAACAAATTATATCTTAACGACGTTGTCAAATAATAATTGAGATAGAGACAATTGGTAGATAAAACTAAAAGTTGGATTATGGTTTTCTTTGTAGGAAGAGTGATGGTTCATTTGATGTTTGCTCCAAATGTCAGTAGCAAGAGTGTCAAGCTTTTATTTTCTCTTAATGTGAAATTAAGATTCTTCATAAATTAAGTTAAAGCCAAAATGAAATAATGCCATGTTAAGTGTCTATGACATGTTGCATAAAAAGAAAACATAAAAAGCAATGGATAATGTGAAGTAAATGTATTTATCACTGTTGCCTTTGTGTATCCATTTTATCGGAGAAACTATACATGCTATATGTCAAAAGTGAACAGCCACATATTCTTTTAGACAGAAAACACTGTTTATTGGCACTTTTAAATGATTTTTTCTTCTGTGTGTTTAATGACAAATGCACGTGTCGAGTTATAACTATTTTATATTTTGATTCTTTGTAGTTATGTTTCTACTTCAAGGGTTTCAATGTGAACCTTTTCACAAATCAACTAATGTTATCTTTGTGGGTTTATGTATCTTGTGTTGTTTGTTTCGACATGACAAATCTTTTGGTGTAAATTATTCATTACAATATCAAACCGGTACGAATATAAAACTACCTAAACAGGTTAACATGATGCAAAAGGCAAATTTAAAAAGGACATATGTGTTTGTCCTAATTTATCTTTAATTTTATCTATGTATCCAAGGATGGCTTTAAAACGTGAACGGCACAAAAATGAAGAAAATGTAAGTAGTTCTTAAACAAGCTACAAATAGTCAACCAAGATTTTATATCCTTCGGTGTGTATAAAAGAAATGCTAAAGACAAGGTTAAATCATTAAAGACGCAATTGAAGGAAGGCAGATGTTCGAAATTTAATTACTTCTTCTCATTGGCAATCTGTAACTCTTTCCAGATTTGTAATGATGGGGTCATATATTCTTATAATTGTCGTTGAAATTTGATTATGACCAAACAGTCCCGATCAATAAGAAAAGGAATTCCATAAAACCAGTCTTGATAAAGTTCTTTGTTGCTTTCAACTAGATGAAATGCATGTTATCTGCAACGACACTAACCATTGTGAAATTGTGCATAGGATTTTGCATTTTAATACATGTAATAAAAAAACAACGTTATGACACGGATTTCCTTGATTTTATTTGTCAAAATGATTTATCCTGATACCAGCAACCGATAAAGGCGGTGAATAATGTGTGTGAAAACAACAAAAATATGACTGTACTTCAATTTGATTTTTATGCATTATACTCATACGTATTAAGTAATCATTGCATATAAATTTGTCTGTTGATTAAAACAAAAACATTTTATTATCATCTAGCCGAAAGATGCTTGAACAATATGAACAACAGGTTTCAACCGGATGCATACACTAATCATAACTTTTTTTATTTTTTAATCTTTACCATAATCCGCCATATCATTTTACAATATATGTGACTTTGTTATGCAAAGACGGACCGAAAATAATAAGGAGAATTGCATCATCACAGTGTGTTTGTTGTGCAAGACCATCATAATTCAAGATATTTAAGTATACCATACAAAATGTTTTTGAATAAATGAGTATCACCAGAGTATTACATACAATTTGATTCAAATTAAAGTGACATTATGCAAATCCAAAGGTTATATAGTAGTGAATTTTTGATAGTCAAAATAAGTTTACATTTGGTCATAATCCCTTTGAATGTTATAAATAATTTCGCATGAACGATAAATAACCCACATGGCCCGGTAGATTTCTGTGAATATCCATCCTAAACATATGTGAACGTTTGTCAATCACTACTTTAACTGTCAAACGTTTTAAATACATAGTCAATTCAGCCCGACTTGAAAATGAATAAACGGAAATGTAGGAGACGTAAAATGTAGTACATTTGTCCGTTTAGATGAAACTGCTCATCAATACAACAAATGAGAATATTGCACGATTAACAACCAGATACATTTAATTGTCACTGCCTACAAGTATTTAAACAACTAGAAAAAGGGCAAAAGGTTTCGTTACAATGTTTATAATCAAATTGTACATTTTTGTTGAAATAATTAATGTCAAATATCAGTCTAGTTTTTTTGCTGATAATATTAAAGCATGTTTCTTTATAATGCAATTATCATACGAATATTCAATATACTGATAGTTAACTTTATATTGTAAGGTTCGGTGAAGTACATAAATTTGTCTTAAAATAATCCGAAATGCTTTTATCTTTATCTGTATCTGTTTCCTGTCTATTAAATTTAAATGACATATCATTGATGTATGTGCTTATTTGTGTCATGTTTTGATAGTAACATGAGATCAACATTAAGTTATTGTCATGGTTATAACTCAATTGTACCAGAAAAGCAATAAAAACAGTTTAACACTTTCTAAGCTATTTGTGTTGGAAATTACAGGTTCCTCCGTTAATAATTCAATTTAACATGAGATGCTTATTTATATATACCCAAGAGCACCCACTTAACTAAATTTAGGTTTAAGTGTGCTTTACGAGTATACAGGGAACAAGTAAATGAGGAAGCTGTGAAGCACCATTTCATTACGAAAAAAGGGCTTAAAAGTTTGATAGAACTGTTCGTCGTGTATTTAAAAAGCTCAATAAAGACCGTCGTTTTCTGGGGGGGGGGGGGGGCGGTATTTGTTTTTTCTTTTGTTTGTTTTTGTTTTTTGTCTTCTTTTTTTTGTAAAAATTATAAAACAAACGTGCATGTATATTTCCTGTCGTTTTTATACCTAGATACTTGCATCTTTGAGATTTTTGAAAGTTAAAATTTAAGTCTCAAGATTACCAATATTCAGTTCGCTGAGGACAATATTGGATCTAAAAATGAGAGACATATACATTATACATTTTAAGCACATTCCATACCAGTCTTTATTCTAAAATGGGCTTTTATTATTTCACTTAATATATTGACGGGAAACGTATTTCTGAGTCCTTTTATCGAAGGATTGTGTAACACTTGAGGTTACAGTTTTTCAACAGGTCTTTTTAATTCATGATGTAATTGCGTTTGTTCATCAATTAAGTAAACCGGCTATCGCAACTTTCTCTCGATAACTAGTTTCTTAAACAAAGAGTTAATGTAAAATAGTAGAATTTTACTTAATATAACGAAACGTATAAAAGTACTTTATCGTAATGATATTGAATAACAGGACAACGGGTAATGATTTCCGACGCAAAACTGACATAAGATAAACATACATATTCGTCGCTGTTATTTTGTCAATACAACCGAGAATAAGGTCCTTGATCTATAAACAATGGGATTTATATGATTAAAGTATTAAATATACCCAAGGGATCCGTTGTTTATATGAACTTATTTGGTACCAGTATGTCTTATTCTATATGCAAAATAAATATAATGCATATCAAGCAGTAATAAGTGAAGAACGTATCTCTAACTGAAATTCTGTTTATGTCACCGCACAAAAATGGGCCTTTCGAGTGGTTAGAGTTTTATGAACATTAACTGTCCGACTAATTGTTACACTAGAATTATACGAAGTCACTGGGCTACGTAGAAGAAGAACACAACAGAACAGTCACATTATATTGTTTTTATACAGTGTTTTCAATTGTTTACCCAGCAATGAAACAAAAGGTGTGATTACATTTAACACTAATAACATCTGAAAAGGTTCATCTATATAAATATATCTTTGTCAATACGCGTTCGTGTCATATTTTAGCCTAAACTTTGTTTATTATTTAATTACTGTAACTGTTTGCAATGGAAATTTAGCAACTCATATAAAACACCATTTCAAATGTCAAATTGTATACAATGTTCCTCATGGTCACTGAGATATTTTGTTATCTAAAAATATGAATTTAATTTAAGAATATGAATTTAAGAGAAATATTATTTTGAAACTTTTACGTTATAATAAAAATGGTCTTTATAGTAAAAAAGATGGAAAATTTCACTCAATTAAATATCACGTGACTATACTGTATGTTATTGTAACAAAAACTCTATCAGATATCCGTTATTTAGTAAACACTATAAAAGTACATAATGAAAGCACGTTATATCATATCGTGACATTTGACATTAATATAGATTTGTTAAGCACGTCTAGATGTTATTTCGTCAACTATTTCAGCATGATTTTGTGATTTATTTATTTTTATTTTTTTATATTTGATTTTACTTTATCTATTTTTTTTATTTCTTTTCTTTCCGTGGAGATGGTCGTATAGGGAGTTTGTCTGCGTGTTTTAGATTTCTTTTGGATAGTTTAGCACATGAAATGTTTGACATTTCCTTCATATGTGGGATGTGTGTTCAAAGTAAATGTTCGATGCGATACTCGTATATAAAACTCATTCACCGAGTATCTTAATCATACATGTCAATTTTCACTACAGTAACTACTAATTCAATCGATGGTAATTGTAATTGGAATTATTTATAGCAATAAGTCGTTGATAGCCTAATTTGAGAATTTATTGTATGAAACATTCAATGTATTGAGTTATAATCCTTTTTTAAGTCTTTAGAATAAGAGTCACATAACATTTTCGTTTATGAATAGTATAGATACGAAAAAATACGGTGATGATTAAAAGCATATGTTTAGCGCATTATATAATTATTTCGTCAGTTACCAATGTTGGAGTATAAATGTTCTAAACTAAATGCATTGAATATAATTATTATTTAAGTACTGGCACCAAGTTATAAAGAATTTTTTAGACTCAAACTCAGATCTCAGCTATTTGATTTGGTCAGAAATCGGCAAATAATTATATTGCCCAATGAAAAGCCGGAGATTCGAGACAAAACTCAGAAATAAACTTTTATAACCTTGAGACCTGGTCATATCAATGCTATGTAAAAACAACTATTTTTTATTGATAGGGATTAGGGTTTTTTTCTATATTTCACGTAAAAGAAAGAATAGAAAACAAAAGGGGTCATAATTTATATCACAAAAAAAAAATTCTTTTAATTTTAAATTGGGTAAAAACTTTTTTTTTAAAAGGAAAAACGCGAGCAAACAATTTAAGAATATCTATAGTAAAATAAACTAAAAATAGCTACTTTAAAAGGGATAACAAATAAAGCATTTTTTAAATTTCCCAAAAAAAAATTTTTTGGGTAAAAAAAAAATTCCTTAAAGTTAAAAATTTTTTGGCTGGGTTTTATTGTGGCACATACAGTGTAAGAAATAATAACTTTAGAAATGTCCCCCGATTTCATATTCATATCAATCTTTTCGTGAATGAATTAAATGCAGAGCAAAAGGTTTGCATCGGCTGAACTATAGCGTAGTTCAAGGGAGTACACATGACGCTCGATGTATTATTGATGATATTTGAGGTGTCGTTCAGTATACAGTGGTGTCCAGATAAAGGATAAGGATGAATTGCAAGGCTTTATTCTTAATTGAAAATCATATTATGCTGGCACGTATTTTATGTGTTTTTCACGTTTGGCTGATAATACTTGTTGATAAAGGATGGCTTGGTCGCTAGATGTGAATAATACTAATTAGTCCTGTAAGACTGTATAGTGTCAATCAAGTCATGTAAATTTCAAGAACATTTCAGGAATAAAATATCAAGGTTAAATACCTTTAAATATCATTATGTTCTTATGTTCACATTAATAGTCTCTTTCTTTGGGTTATGCCCAGTAAGATTTCAGTTTGTTAAAAAAAGTACGATGTTTCGAGTCCACTTTCTGGACGGTTCGGATTAGAACTAATAATATCAAACATTAATTAAAATCATATATCAGAATGCGTGCATTCATAAGTAAACTGAAATTGTAGTCACCGCAGTCGGTTCTGAAGTTTGATCATATTTAATATCTTAATGCTTAAAGACAATGTACTTCCAGCATAATGACACATGGGTAAATACGATCTTTTGGCAAAATGTAGGATAAAATCATACCACTGTTATTATATAGCTCGAAAATGTATATTAGCAAGATTTAAACACACTTTAAAATGTACAGAGATCTAAAATAATTGTAACAACCTATATTTTCTAGCTATTTATTGTTCATATTTTAATCAATAAGATTAAACTTACATTGTATATTTCATGCAACTAAACAATTCTTTTTGTTAATGGTAATACATGTTAGAATAAAAATAATTTTAATTTAACCACGTCATTGATACAAGTGTCTGATATAAAGGCAGGAGGCATCACTTGATATATTTTCTGAATGATTCTGCACCGCTTGATATATTGCTGTTATTGTCAGAGGTCAGACTGATATTACAAATTTATAACCAAGACCTTGATATGACATAATCGAAATGCTCTTGATGAGTCAATTATTTGTTTTTAAGTCTCTTTGTTTGTGAAGGAAAAATGTTTTTAAGATTACATAAGACAAACAGCAGACAAAATAGGTAATAAAAACGAATGATCGTAGTATGATGTATCTTCATATGTATTTTTTTAAGTTATTGATATTTAAAAAAATTAAACATATAAACGGTACCATTGCTTACACACATTGAATAAAACATATACGTTTACGTCTATTGAAATATACTTAACACGTTCTTTATTGACAAATCTGATCTATACCATTTTTATGAGTTTGTATATTTGTAATTAGTCGTCGTTATATTGTTTTCGTATTTTTGGCACTTTACATTTTTGTTTGTGTTTGTAACTGAAAAGGCAGATTGCTATATTCTTAATGTTATGGTCAGCAGGATAAAACATTAACATATATCCTATATATTCGGAGAGTGGTCCTTATCAAATCGTTATGAAGTACAAAATAACAAAGTAAAGTTTTGTTTAAATGTTACGATAATTTTTAACACATTTTGACAAATCTAAGCATAACTGTAGAAGTGAACAACGTCCGGTTAATTAACTTTGTTGCACGTGTTGCTATTTTGTATGATTATATTCAAAATTGGTCACATAATGTTTAGTGTTTGCGACCTTTCATATCAGGTATCGACCTTTTGCCATGGTTTATAAGGTTCCAAACATTAGAAGCGTTTTTAAAGGAAATGGTACAATGTTCACTTATTTGGGCTGCGCGTGCGTATTATTTGTATATTGTTGACATTAATTCAAATATTTGCTTTCATTTGCACAAATGTGTCTGTTGCATTTGCTCTTTATATGGAATGTGAAGTGTTTTCGTACAATCCTGTTCCACATTTGTCTGTTCAAACATAATGTACGTCAAATAATTTACTCTTGAAGTTTTTTTTATGCAAAATCTTTTCAAAAGATTTGAAATATAACTGTCCCTTTTTATTCCCTAGATGCTCTCTGACCAAAGAAAAAAATTCCGCTACAAAAGAAGCAATAAACAGAGAAAAATATTTTTACGTTTGATATATTTTCATCCTAAAATAATCTCTTATCATGCTAAAATAAAATTGTGTTTTAAAATAAAATTAGGCTTGCAGTTAAAAATAAAAATGCATTACTTTCCCTTTCCGATTTTAAAAATTTTTAAAGAACCCCTATTTAAAAGTTACCCCATTGTTAAAAAAAAAAAACTGCTACAATTCGGTAAAATTTTTTCTATCTGGTGGGAAAATACAAAATGCACATAAAATTTTGGGATTTAAAATCTTGACGTAAATATATTTTAAAGAAAAATGGCTGCGATTGTTTTTATATCTGCTACAATATGTTCACGTCGATTTACAAGTGGAATGCGTAATAATGTGCTTTATTACAATGACCGGGATACAAGATTATTTTTAAAAATGAAGTCTAAAAATATCGTTGGGACTTCTTAAATGACATAAATACCCGGAATATGCAAAAATGATTTTTACAACTTTATGGGGTTGTTTTGTTTTATTTATTTCTTTCAAACAAAATTTTTTTTTTTTAGCTCTGAAAATCGATTAAACATTCTGAAAATTTAATCGTGTAAAATATCGAATTACCCAATTTTAATTTCCTTTGGTTTTTAAAACACACTTTTGAATCAAACAAAGAAAAAAGATGTAAAAGGCAAAGAAATTTTGCATGTATCTTTTCCATGGACATTTTCCAAACGAGTTGTTATCCCCCAAATTGTGTTTCTTTAAAATTGATACCCCCTTTCTTTATTAAAAGGGAACAAAAAAAAAAAAGGGAAAAAAACATTTCAAATAAGCAAAATAATTGAAAAGTTTTGCAAACCCCTATAAACTTCTTTGATTTTTATAGACATTTTTGAAATATATTAGGTTAAATCATAATAATTTCCCTCTAGTTTTTTTTAAAAATTTATGTCCCATTTAGATTATGTATTTTCGTAAACAAAAAAAATTAATCAAAATCCATGAATAAATCGTGCAAAATTCACCTTGGAAAACTTATATATTTTTGGAAACAAAATAAAGATCCATTATAAGCCTTCCCAAACAACCAAACAATCGTAGCTTTGAAATTTTAAAACAATATACTTAAAAATTTCTTTAAAAAACAATGTCGCTGGACAACTTATACTATTTTTTCATCGTAATAGTTTTTAAAGGGTGAAGCAAATTTAAACTTTTGTGGGTTTTGTCATCTTAATTATCTGAGCTTTAAAATTATACTGGGAAAATTCATTCATTTAAAAAATTAAAAACCCATTTTGTATTAAATTTTTTTAATTTAATTACAAAATGGTCTAAAACTTTAAAGCAAAAATTTGAACATTTATTTGAATAAGGTTCAAAACAAAATTTTTCAATCTTTAATATCAAGCTGAGCATTGCTATTACCCATCGTAAAAATTTTAAAATTGTTTATAAACATATGTATAAAAAGTATTTTTTAAATAAAACTCTGGTAAATTTTTTAATTTATAAAACCCTTTTTAATGTAAACGACAAAATTTTGGTATCTTTTTTTATGTATTTTCAAACAATTAACGACATTTATAATACATTTGTTTTAAACAAAAACTAATTATTTAAGTCATTTGTTTTTATGTCGAATTAAAATATATATTGTTTGTCACTTTTACATTTTTTAAAAAATGAATCTTTAAAAAATGACAATTTTTATAGAATATTTTGCTGTTTCCCATCATTAAACCCTTTATCCCTACAAAAACAACAAAACACAGATTTTAGAGTGACATGGGCGAAATTTAAAATTTTAGCATCGATGCATATTAATAATCTTAACATATTTAATCATCTTCCATACATCCCATGTTCAATATAGTTTGTCATCAAGATAATTTTCGACAGGAAAATTTTATTTAAATGAACTTTTCTGTCATTTTTGTAGAGTTATTTTTTTGATAGATGGACTTTTTAAAACATCATCATAACGGTGTTTTTTTCTGTCTAAAACGCGTATAAAAAAAAAATTTTTTTCTGGGTTTTTGAAAAAATGGGAAGAATAGCATGTAATCATATTTTAAACTAATATATCACATTTACGCTTTTTCGTCATTTTTAAGCAATTTTTACAAAAAACATATAGGTGTGAGTAGAGTACATTTTTTCATTGACTTTATACTCTTAGGTTTACGCCATTTTTTAAATTTTTGAAACATTTTTAAATATGTATATGATATCCTACATAATGCTCTTTGGTACCTGGCCAAAAACGTTTTTTTTTGGTTTTTTTAAAATTTGGGGACACTGTGCAAACCGTTTCTGTTTAAATATTAAAAGAATCAAAACTACATTATTGTTTAAATTTTCCCTTATTTTGCAATTTTAACAAATTTACAAGCTCTACAAAAAACGAAACAAGGGAATTATCCATTTTTAACTTAAAAATAAAAAGCCAATATACAGTGTAAAAATTACAAAAATTACATACAACTTTCAAAAAAATTTAGACTGTTTTAAAAATAAGTAAATGCATTATAGCAAAAAGTTTTTTAAAAAAAGGAAATTCATCTTATGTATAATATCTGCTATTGTGAGCAATTAAAAAATACAAATATTTAAAACTTATCAGTCATGAGGAAAAGCTTTTTAACCAAATTGGTTTAAACAATTTTTCGATTAAAGAAAAACTATGATTGAAGAAGAAAAATTTTAAGACTTTAATCCTTTGGGTCAGGAATTGTCAACACAATTTAAAGATTTTAAAATTTTAAGGTAAAAATAGAAAAGGGTTTTGTATTAATGACCCAAAAAGGGCATTTGGTTATACAGTTCTTTTTTACCGTATATTGAAAACTGGTACCATAAATATTCCACATATTTGGGCCTTTTTCCAAAATTATAAATGTTTATATATTTAAATTTATTAAATATTTTATAATTCGGGGTCATATAAATATATTTGGTTCATAAATGGTTTCTTTGTACAAATAAAAAGAATTTGGGATCATATTAAAAAAATTTTTTTTTACTACCTTGTCTCATACACTGAAGGATTTTCAATATTGTAACTTTGTATATATTTTAAAGGTTCCGGTTTTAACAATTTAAAATTGTCGAATAACTTAATTTCATCACATGGTTAAACTAATCAAAGAACAATGTTGACATTTATGGCTTCCCTGAAAAATTTTTAAAAAAAACTTTTTTACGTCGTGACTTACTAAATTAAATGTGTTAACAAATGC
>NW_026852076.1:0-80769 GCF_026571515.1 Ruditapes philippinarum
AAAATACGATTCCGTATATCTTCTGTATATGTAGAAAATACGATTCCGTATATCATCTGTATATGTGGAAATACGAGTCCGTATATCCTCTGTATATGTAGAATATACGGTTTCGTATATCCTCTGTATACGTAGAAAATACGAATCCGTATATCATCTGTATATGTAGAAAATACGGTCCCGTATATCCTCGGTATATTTATAGTATACTAGGGATAACAACCTTAATATAGTCCGTATACGGGATTTTATTCTCCGTATACTTCAAAAGTACGAACAAATATACGTACATGTATATGGGGCAAATACGGAATTCCGTATATGCCTGATGCATATACGGACTTCCCGTATACCCGGTGTTCCCTATACGGACTCGTATACTTGGTCCGTATATTCGACGAATACATCCCGTACACGCCCGTATATGTCAAGAATACGGGACCGTATATTCCCGTATATCAGTATATTTTTCGCAGTGTTCACAGTTTAAAATAATATTCATCCCATGATAAACATATAAATATATTTTAACATTATTCAAATATATTTTGAACATTATTCAAATATATTTTAAACATTATTCAAATATGTTTTGAATATTATTCAAATATGTTTTGAATATTATTCAACAAGTGCCCAATCAAAGGCAGCCAATTACAATATGCATGAATATAGATTAACACAGTACTATTAATAATCATTTTTTAACTCTGGTATATATTTTTATGACAATAACTCATAATATTTAAAAGAAATGACCTATTCAACAAGCTGATGTACAAACAAACAATTATGTTGACATATTTATCATTCGACCAATGTAAACTGGAAAACCTTACGGCCAAGTCCTCTTAGTTCAAGCGAAGGAAGTTTGACTGTATAATGTAATGATCACATGCTTCATCAAACTAACTAATTTTATGAAAATATTATAATCTATTTACAGATTTTAGCCTGCGCACCATCAAATATTGCTGTAGATAATCTTGTAGAGAGACTCGCTCGCAGTAAACATAAAATTGTACGTCTAGGTCATCCCGCCAGATTGTTACCTCACATACAGAAATATTCACTGGATGCTATCCTGTCTACGAGTGATGAGACCAAACTAGTAGAGGATGTGAGGAAAGATCTTGATAAAACTCTGGTATGCAATTTTCATTTGGGTCAGAGATTATTTCATTTGGGTCAAAGATTATTTCATTTGGGTCAAAGATTATTTCATTTGGGTTAAAGATGATTTCATCTTGGTCAAAGAGTTCAAAGATTATACCATTTGGGTCAAAGGTTATTTAAAATAAAAATTTGTGTCCAGCCGAGTTTGAAAATTCAATGTTCGATTGGTAGGTTTCATATACAGACTTTAGATAGGTTTTCTTTGAAAGACTAGTTTTCAGATTCATGTTTAAAATGATTCATAAAAGAGAACCTATTTTGTTTTGGAAAAATTAATGTTCATTTGACAACCTGAAAGGGGAATAACTTTGATCAATCAATACTGATTTTAATTTTTGAGTTACTTCCCTTTATTTTTCTCAGCTTTTCATTACATACAAGACTGTTATGCCTGTGTTTGGAATACAATGTCTGATTATTGGTACATTGGTTTTTAGCTCGATAATTTGAAGAATAGGAAGAGCTATTGTACTTACTCAGGCATCTGCTTTATACTTCAGTTAAATTTTTTTGTACAAGCTGGTGTCTCCAAAACTAATGATGGGAATGAGTCGAATCCGCACACACTTAAGTGCAAAATAGGAGATCACTGTCTAAGGCTCATAACTCTAATCTTGATTTTGACAGAATTTTTTCAAAATTCTACATTATCCAGGCTCTTGTTTTACTATCAAGCACTTAGAACAGTGGATCATGCTGTCCTGACAGCTCTTGTTATAATATGCTTTTTAGTAGAAATAACACAGTGTCAGAGGTACACAGTCATGTTAAGGAAAAATTTAAGGATACAGGAAGCACAAACAGTAAAATAAATCATGACTCTAGTCAAAAACAGGTTTGATAGACCAATAAATAACTATATTCTGATAGCTTGATGGTAGTGCTGGAAACTGGACATTAATATTTAAATCATGTTATTTGTTCATTTGTATTTGGTAAGATATTATTTTAAATGGGATATATTAACAATGTAACTGGTGTATTGATGTAATGGAAAAATGATAAATAGGTACTAAATTTGATGTAACTTTATCATTATTATTAATTATTTGCGGATGACATTGATTTGCAAAAATGACAAATATACCCACGTCACAAAACTAACCACTTATACAGTATTTCCTTTCATTATTTATTTTGTAATATTTTAGTCAGGACTGAAGAAAGCTAGAAATAAAGGTGAAAAACAGAAACTTAGAGAAGAGATGAAATCTTTGCGTAAAGAACTACGCCAGCGTGCGGACGCTGCCACTAGAGACATTCTGAAACGAGCAGATGTTGTATTGGTTACCCTAACTAGTGCTACAGATGATGGACCAATGAAATTACTGGAAGAAAGTCATTTTGATGTGACAATTATTGATGAAGTGTCACAAGCTATGGAAGCAGCCTGCTGGATCCCGCTTTTAAGAACAAAGAAATGTATTCTAGCCGGGGACCATCTACAGTTACCTCCTACAATACTCTCAAACGAGTAAGTTATATTTTTCAATGTTGCTCAATAAAATGAAATATGGTTATTCTGAGATCTTGAATTTTTTATGTCCCCATTTAGGAATGTCACACTGTTTTGCTGTCAGACAGTCGACAGACCAGAAGACTATTAAAACAGTTGAATGAGGTGGTATCAGTGTCCCATGAACACATTTCTAATTAGATTATTTCTGACCCACCATTGAAAAAAGATAGGAAAATAATGATGTGCTCATGTACAGCAATGATTGTCTCAATGATATCTTAATAATATTGACACATTTTTATGGTCCAACGTTTGATAAATTAAGGGTTGTTGTTACTATTTTATGGGCCAATTTAGGGGCCTAGTTGTTTAAGTTTTTGTATTCAAACCAGTTGCACCTTCTCCACTGTGGGTTTCAGACCTGCAATTCTGTATTCTGTCATCTGAAGTAGCAATATATTCCACCATTTTATGGAATTTTGCCCCCCACTGACACAGTCTGTGTTGATGTGACGTAAAACCCAGCCAAAACGATTATTAAAAGATATGGGCTAATTTGCTTCAGTTCAAACTCTGTATGTGTTGCACTTTGTTTATTTAGATAGGCCTTATTTTGATTCTCATGTTTTCATGTAAATATTTGCCATTTACATTAATTGCATATATTACTGTTGTAGAGCTGCTAAAGAAGGCCTTGCTGTGACCTTGATGGAACGTGTCCTTGACCTTCATGGTGACAAGGTCATGAGAATGTTGACAACACAATACAGGATGAATGAGAAGATCATGCAGTGGTCATCAAAAGAATTGTACGAGTCCAAATTGATTGCTCATGATTCTGTTAAACATCATTTGCTGAGGTAATTAGTTTAATTTAAATAGATAGGGTATCTCTGATATGTTTGGGGGTGGGGGCCAAGGTCAAAGGTAACAAAGACTAGAAATTTATTGGGGAAGAATGTACTTTACTGGTATGCATGCAAGAAATGAAAAGATGGAGGATAGGTTCTTTCATGTACTTAATATGATTAGGAAATAAATTCCTTCATGTACTTAATAATAAGTACCCTCATGTTTAATTATACTTGAGATCTGAAACTTCTTAATACACTGACATTCTTATTACGAGAGCACCTACAGTACTTTGATTTTTTTCTCAATTAGGGATATGCCAGGTATTACTGATAACGAGACAAGTTTGCTACCATTGTTGTACATAGACACTGCTGGTTGTGACCTCCAGGAACTTGATTTGCCTGAGGAAATCTCTAAAGGAAATGAAGGTACTTTTTGTAAAATAACACCCTTCAGTTACAAGCTATAATTTTTGTCTGGTAGCAATCCTGTGACCTATTTTGCATCATTTCTTCTCATCAGCCAATCAATTTAAAAAGTTTTTATTTTTCCAGGAAAAAAAACACTTTATTTAATAGTTGTAGCAAGAGTCTCTCTTTTAAGTTTACTCCTAGATGTTTAATGGTTGTACTTAGTACTGGCTGATAAGGCTGAAAATAAATAAAGTTAGATTGATACTTGACATAATTTTTGTCTGAAGTAGTCTGAAAAATATCCTCTGAATGATAGCTGGAATGATAGCTGAATATTTAAAGTATAGTACATTATGTACATGAATTTAGTTGGAAATTGAAAGTTATTCCTTATTATTTGTTGCTTGACAGTTTGTCTTTATTTAAAATACGGCAAAAATATGAAATTACTGGTATAAGCCTTAACTACTAATTCAGAAGATTGTTTACTTTTCTACAGTATCTTATAATACCATGATTTGTGCTTATGTATATAATGCTTTAACTTTGCCGATAACAGTTTGGAACATGGCCATGAAAATAATGCAGAATGTTCCTTAAAACATGATAAAATAAGAAATAAACCTATTGATTTTTGAAATCATCATTGTTTACTACATCTAGTACTCAAAATAGAGAGAACGAGAGAAAACAAATTGTTGAAAGTTTTAGTGAACACGCTTGATTTATGTTTTGTTAAAACAGTCTAAACACAATAACTTGTCAAACTTCCATTTAATTTATCAGGGAAAGGATTTAAGACTGCAGTTTGGCTTTTTCTCAGAGAAATATTTCTGTAGCTGAAATGTCTTCTTCATGCAATAACTGGTTAACTCCTATTAGATTAAGAAGTACTTAACCTGTTATTGCACTATGATGAAGATTATTGTCTGATGTTAACTGGATGAAGAAAAAGTAATTTGAAAGCTTGGTGTTGTATAGAATATGACATAAGAATAATGTACATGTCTAAAAATACATATCCAAAATTTTTATGCCAAATTAACAACATGCAAAAAATTGAAATAGAAAATGAAATAACAGAAATTCACACCAGCAGTGAGAAAGTGTAAAAATTTATTTAATTATCTACTGGTTTAAAACACATAAGACTCATCATCAGCATAAAATATATATATTACCAAAATCTCATGACTAAAATATAGAAGTTGTGGAAGATGAATGTGACATAATTTTATTTAAGATAGTTACAGAAATTGTTTAAAGGCCCACATGCCACAGAAATGCTATATCAATTTTACTTCTCCAACTCTTTACTTTTATTTTTGGTTCCAAAAATTTTTCTTTTGCCATATAGCTGACTTATCTTTTGCTTCTGTAGGTCTGTTGGCAATTTGTAAAATTATAGTGATTTAGTATTTTGCATGGACGTCAAATACTACTTTGCTTATATTTTGCTACCTTTATGACACATTACTGCATGTTCAGCTTTACTTTCTCAGTTGTTAGACATCTAACATGCTATCAATTTATTTATTAAAACATTATTGAGTACATGTTTCATGAGTTAAACAAATTAAAACTATATGGATATCCGAGGCATAGTGGGCCTGTAAAATTATTTCTTAAACTTCAATGTAGTAACATGTTAGCTGGACTGCTGAGGTTTGTCTGAAATGTGCTAAAATTGACTTAAATATCAAGCAAACTTAATAAATCAAAACATACAAGAATAGTTGAGATTTATTTTGGACAGGTGAGGCAGATATTGTTGCTGTGCATGTTGAGAAGTTGTTGGCTTGTGGTGTACAGCAGGAAGATATTGCAGTTATTGCCCCTTATAACCTTCAGGTACTCCAGTTATAGAAGTAGATTTTTATGCCCCCGCCATGTAATGGCCGGGGCATATAGTGTTACCCTGTTCCGTCATTCCGTCCTTCCGTCCGTCCGTCCGTCCTTCCATCCTTCCGTCCTTCCGTCATTCTGTCATTCCGTCATCATCAGTTTCCGTTCATTATCTTAAGAACGGTTGCACACATTCAACTCAAATTTGACATATGGATATGTCATGAGAAAATACAGGTCAAGTTCGAATTTGGTCATGGTTCGATAATTTTTGGCAGAGTTATGCCCCTTTTACTTTGAAAATAATATGAAATTTCAGTTTCCGTTCATTATCTCCCCAACGGTACAACACATTTAACTCAAACTTGACATATGGATATGTCATGAGAAAATACAGGTCAAGTTCGAATTTGGTCATGGTTCGATGATTTTTGGCAGAGTTATGCCCCTTTTACTTTGAAAATAATATGAAATTTTCAGTTTCCGTTCATTATCTCCCCAACGGTACAACACATTCAACTCAAACTTGACATATGGATATGTCATGAGAAAATACAGGTCAAGTTCGAATTTGGTCGTGGTTCGATGATTTTTGGCAGAGTTATGCCCCTTTTACTTTGAAAATAATATGAAATTTTCAGTTTCCGTTCATTATCTCCCCAAAGGTACAACACATTCAACTCAAACTTGACATATGGATGCGTCAAAGGAATGTGCAGGTCAAGTTCAAATTTGGTCATGGTTCAATGATTATTGTCAGAGTTATGCCCCTTTCACTTTGAAAGTAATATGAAATTTTCATTTTCCGTTTATTATCTCCCCAATGGTGCAACACATTCAACTCAAATTTGACATATGGATATGTTTTTGGAATGCCCAGGCCAAGTTTGAGTTTGGTCATGGTTCAATGATTTTTGGCAGAGTAATGCCCCTTTCACTTTGAAAATAATATGAAATTTACAGTTTCTGTTCATTATCTACCCAACAGTGTTATATATTCAACTTAAATTTGACATATGGATATGTCAAACGAATGGGCAGGTTGGAATTTGGTCATGGTTTGATGATTTTTTGGCAGAGTTATGTCCCTTTCACTTTGAAAATAATATAGATACATCTTAGGAATAAGCAGTTTAAGTTTGAATTTGGTTGTAGTTCAATGATTTAAGACAAACTTATCTTTCCTGAATGTTGGAAAAATTTTGAACTTTCAGTTTCAGCACTCTTACTTTTAGCCATTATTTTGGCTACAAATATGCAATATGCTATTTTTAAAAGGTTTAGACTGAATAATTTCAGTGCCTTGAACATTGTATGAAAATGGTTTGTGTTAACATTGAAAAGTTTTAAGGGCTTTGAACTTAAAATGAAAAAAATAATTAATGCACCATCTGAAATTTTGGCTGCATGCGGGGGCATCCGTGGCATGATGACACATTTCTAGTTTTTAGCTCGACTTTTCTATGAAAAGGGGAGCTATCCTACTCGCCCCGGCGTCGGCGTCGGCGTTGGCGTCACACCTTGGTTAAGTTTTTCGTACCACCCCACTTTATTTCAGAAGTATTACAAGTATGGCTTTGAAACTTACCATACTTGTTCACCATCATAACCTCCATCTACAGACAAGAGTACATAACTCTGTCAAGGTTTTTGACAGAATTATGGCCCTTTTTTGACTTAGAAAGTGTATTGAGCTTGGTTAAGTTTTTTGTACCACCTCACTTTATTTCAAAACCATTGGAGGTATTGCTTTGAAACTGACCATACTTGTTTACCATCACGACCTTCATCAACAGACAAGAGGACATAACTCTGTCAAGGTTTTTGACAGAATTATGCCCCTTTTTGACTTAGAAAATACATTGAATATGGGTAAAATCCACTTATTGCCTTAACCCTTTGAGATATTGCTTTGAAACTTTTAATGCTATTTCACATCATTACCCCCATCTGTACGCAAGAGAAGGTAACTCTGTCAAGGATTTGTTTTAAAAATTAAGGCCTTTTATCGACTTAGAATTAAATTTATTTAAGGCTCAACTCAGTTTTTTTTTCTTTCTTACCAGCCCTCTTTTGACTTAAACATTTCAAACTTTGCTGCAGTGTTCAAGGGTATCACACAATTCAGTAAAATAATTCTTCACTAAATATCTTAATGCTCATGGCCATTGTTCACTTTAAAAATACAGAGATTCTTGTATTGCCTTTTACTGCAAAAACTTTTTTTATTGGCAAGCAATAAAAAAGTCGAGCGCGCTGTCTTACGGACAGCTCTTGTTTATTATTGTCTGATGCTGATTTGGTTTCTGTAGTTTGTTGAGTAGTCCACCTACTTGGTTGAGATGTCCTATGTTTTATTCAGATATGTGAATAATGAAATTGTACCCTACGTCGAAAAAGTCTTAAGATAAGATGGACCTACTGTGCTTTATTTGTTGGAAAATGTGATTAAAGTTTCATTTAATACATTAAAAATTTTATTAAAAAAAGAAGAAGCACAGATTGTAAAACCTTATTTTTTGCTGTTGAAAAAATTATATCTTATAGTGCAATATTTAAACAGAGATAAACCTGGTAATTGTAATAAGGATTGACTACATGACAATTGTTGGGATATTACATGATTTCAGTCATATATATTTATTCAGGATAAAAGTAAATTGTATTAGCAAAACATGATCTGTCATAAATTAAAGCCAGTTTGACAGTATTTTCTTTATTTAATAGCAGTTTAAAGCTTTTGATGTTATACATGTTATACAATATGTTAAAAAGTGTAAAAAGTAATTCTCAAACCTGTAGGAAAATTCTGATAAAGCCTGAAAGTTTTTTTTTTCTTAAGCATTTCTTCATTGTATTCAGGTAGAACTTGTTAGGCTGAGACTTGCCAGTAAATATCCAAAGATAGAGGTTAAATCTGTGGATGGATTTCAAGGCAGAGAGAAGGAAGCTGTTATTATCTCCCTTGTTAGGAGTAATACAAGAGGTTTGTTAATATTGTTTCAGTAATTATCTCCCTTGCTAGGAGTAATGCAAGAGGTTGGTTTACATTGTTTCAGTAATTATCTCCCTTGTTAGGAGTAATGCAAGAGGTTTTTGTGTCCCCACGATAGTGGCGGGCATTTAGATTTACCCTTGTCCGTTCGTCTGTCCGTCCTTCCGTCCGTTCACTTTTGTGTCGCACGTAACTCAAAAAGTATTTGACCTAGAGTCATGAAACTTTACAGGAATGTTGATCAGCATGTGTAGTTGTGCACCTGGGTATTTTCGTCTGGATATTTTTTTAGTATTTTCAGAGTTATTGCCCTTGACTTAGTAAAATTTTGCAATTTTCAACTTGTGTCGCATGTAACTCAAAAAGTATTTGACCTAGAGTCATGAAACTTTACATGAATGTTGATCAGCATGTGTAATTGTGCACCTGGGTATTTTCTTCTGGATATTTTTAGTATTTTAAGAGTTATTGCCCTTGACTTAGTAAATTTTGCAATTTTCAACTTGTGTCGCATGTAACTCAAAAAGTATTTGACCTAGAGTCATGAAACTTTACAGGAATGTTGATCAGCATGTGTAGTTGTGCACCTGGGTATTTTCGTCTGGATATTTTTAGTATTTTCAGAGTTATTGCCCTTGACTTAGTAAAATTTTGCAATTTTCAACTTGTGTCGAACGTAACTCAAAAAGTATTTGACCTAGAGTCATGAAACTTTACAGGAATGTTGATCATTATGTGTAGTTGTGCACCTGGGTATTTTCTTCTGAATATTTTTAGTATTTTCAGAGTTATTGCCCTTGACTTAGTAAAATTTTGCAATTTTCAAATTGTGTCGCATGTAACTCAAAAAGTATTTGACCTAGAGTCATGTAACTTCACAGGAATATTGATCAGCATGTGCAGTTGTGCACCAGGTATTTTTGTCTGGATTTATTTAGTATTTTTAGAGTTATTGCCCTTCACTTAGAAATTTTTTGCAATTTTCAACTTGTGTCGCATGCTACTCAAAAAGGATTTGACATAGTCATTAAACCTAATGGGCAGGTTGCTCAGCATATTTAGATTTGCACCTGGGGTTTCGCTTGTGGATTTATCCAGTATTTGTAGAGTTATTTCCCTTGACTTAGTAAAAAGATTGACTGAACAGTGGCGCGGTGGGGGCACCCGTGTCCTATGGACACATTTCTAGTTTTACATTGTTTCAGTAATTATCTCCCTTGCTATGAGTAATGCAAGAGGTTTGTTTACATTGTATCAGTAATTATCTCCCTTGCTAGGAGTAATGTAAGAGGTTTGTTTACATTGTTTCAGTAATTATCTCCCTTAAATTGTGTTAATAGTAATAATACATGAGGTTTGTTTTAATTTTTGAATGATTATATCCCTTGCTATTGCACACTTCAAAGCATATGTTTTTGTCAAATTCTGCAGAATATTTTCTTAGTATAAAATGAATGGTTTTACTAGAAGAAGCTCACTGAGGTCCAAAAGACTAAAAACAAAACAAAAAAAAATGAAAATCTTAGATTGATCAACTGTAGCTCTTCAAACAAAAATAAATGAAATATAATAAAGAACTGTAATCAGAATTAAAATTGAACATCAATAT
Organism: Ruditapes philippinarum; assembly: GCF_026571515.1. Lineage (NCBI taxonomy): Eukaryota > Metazoa > Mollusca > Bivalvia > Venerida > Veneridae > Ruditapes > Ruditapes philippinarum. The sequence continues at coordinate 10,353 of NW_026852076.1, forward strand.
TTCATAGCCTATCTTGAGATAAATATGTTTAAGACTTTATTACAATAAAAATTATTAATCTGGAAAAGTTCAATGAGTGAAAGATTTGAAATTTTCCATACTGGTCATTGATGTAGACCTACATTAAAGTGTATAAAAATGTTGATATATATTCAGTCCCATTATGGTCAGAGATCTATGTTTATTTAGACATTCAAGTTTTAAATTTTAGGCTAACGGACCTTGATGAAATTCTTTTAACTTTATCATGTTTTGATCAATGACCTGAATAATGATGTCATGTCTATTTATAGGTGAGGTTGGTTTCCTGTCTGAGAGACGAAGAATTAATGTTGCTGTTACTCGAGCTAGGCGCCATTTAGCAGTTATTGGCGACAGCGAGACAGTATGCAAGGACAATTTCCTTTGTACATTGATAGAATATCTTAACCAAGAGTCAGAAGTACAGACTGCACAGCAGTATCTGGATGGTATGTAATACTGAGCAAACAGTGAAGCCACTGTTATACATAAATCAGTTTTAAAGGTATCAGCACAATTTATGATTATGAAGAAGTATGTAATTAAAGCAGCAACATACACCTCTCTGTTAGTGAATATTATTGGAGTGGGGCATATGTGGTTGTTGACTTCAAACCACTAGTTAATCATCACTGTTGGTTTGGATCCCACCAGGGAATTTGGATACTTCAGTGTTAGAAAGCAATCCAACTAGCTTCTGGAATGTTGGTGGTTCTATTCAGGTGCCTTCTTGTGCCTGAAATAATGCACTGAAGGGCATCTGATGTCTTCATCCCAGTAAAGCTAAAAAGTCGTCATATGACCTTTACAGTGTTGGTGTGATGTAAAACCCAACCAGAAAAAGTATTATAGATTTGCATTTGAAATGTACATTTCATTGAGCAGATTTCCCAAATTTTATCTTCAAAGTAATTTTCCTGTGTTGCTGAGTGTTAAAGTTTGATGTCTAACATATGTTTTACATCTGAAACCCTTTACTCAGTGTTTTTGTATGCTCATTGTTTCATGAGAGTAGACTATCTAGGTAGCATACAAAAGGTCAATGATTCTACAAAGGTACCTGCACATGCCTAAAGTAATTCATGAAGGGGGCACCAGCTGTCTATTTCCACCAGTAATGCTGGAAAGTCTTCTTGTTCCATCTAATCTTTGCAGTATTAGTTTGATTAAAATCCTACAAAACAAATAAAGAACAAAGTATTAGAATGTTCCTATTTTTCTGGCAACATATGTCACTGTATGTTCTTTCAGAACTGGAATCCTTATACATTTCATCAACAGTAATAATTGTGTGAGTATCAAATTTTAAGAGAAAGAAATGACTTATATTTGAAGGGATTTTAGAAAAAATTGAAGTAGTTTAATTAACAAAAACACTCTGAAGTGTTGATATTGTCAGTTATCCGAAGATTATTGGCAATTAAGACCTTGTAAATAAAATTAATGTTAAATATGTACATTAATAAGAAAGAAAGTACCTTTTTAGACCCTTTAATTTAATAATTTTCCCCTCTATTTAATACAAAGTTTTTCCCCTTTGTTTTAGATAAAGTTATTCTCCTCTATTTTAGATGGGGTATTACAGCAATGCGATGTAGTTAGACCAGAGCATCTGGACGATCTTATGGCACTTTCAAAGAAACAGGGCTCGGATAAAGGGGCCAGGCCAAAGTCACATAAACAACAAACAAATCCTAAACAGCCTGCTGATAGAAATAAAAAAGAATCTCATCCACATGAAGCTAATAAAAAATTCAGGTAATATTTTTATGATTCTTCTAGACTGAGTTTTAAAACAGAAGCACTTTTGTAGAGGGTTAAAAGATCATTTGGTCGTGTATTAACATTTGTGGAAGCACAAGGATGCATTTGAAGCCAGAGTATACAGGGCGAGGGATTTAATAAGTCTGAGTGTTTCTGCAGATGCTAATACAGGAACAGATGGTGCATTAGTGCTATTCTTGCATAAAAGTATGTTTGATTTTGCAGTTCTGCATGCCAATATTTTGTTAAGGAATAAAGAAACAGGTTTGGTAATGTTTTTCATATGCAAGTTCAATGTCATCTGACAGTTATGTTTTGATAATGAAACTACCAGGGCAATCATTGCGTTAAGCTGTCTTACATGGTGCCTTGGGTTGCACTTGTGTGATTGTATCTGTTAATCCATGTTTATTTCTTAGTTTATGTAACTTGTGTGCACAGTTTTAATGCAAGAATATTGTTTAAATTGACAATTGTTAAATCTGCCTGTTATTTCACTTGTATGATTTTAAATTCCATCCAGCTTTGGGTTTCAACTATGCAAGAAATGTAGCAGTCTTTAATGTGCGACTGTAAAAATATCTTGCTAACTACTTTCAAGATAGTAGTTCTGTTCTAGAGCTAGTCTGTGCTTGAAATACTGTTCATTAAAAACACTCATATAATCATAATTATGCAAAATATGAGACTAAAAAATCTTACAAGGAAAATAAAATAAATGTAAAATAACAGCTTAAATACATATTCAGTAATTGTTGAAACCTTACATTTTCAAACGTCTGCTTACATAATTGTGTCCTTGTAATATTTTTGTTCTTTGTGTGATTGATAGTTGGTTTGTTATGACTACATGTAGTTACAAAATGCTTTCAATACTCTTTTTTTCAAGTTTCCAAATTTTCAAAGGAAATAAAAATTATTAAAATTCTTCATAAACTTCTAAAAAATACAGTCTTTTATCTCCAGTGCATCATACACTTTATTATATGCCCGAAAGGGCATATTATGTTATACCCCCTGCCGTCTGTCTGTCTGTCCGTCCGTCCGCCCGGACATACCAACTTTTGATATTTAAGAGGTAAATCAGCTCATAAACTACACCTGGACCAAAGTCCATAAGCAAAATCAGCTCATAAAATCAAAAAAATAGCTCTTAATTTGAATTTTATGAGCTTTTGTTCTTTATTTAACTACGGAATGAAGCTCATAAATATCAAATGTTTGCTCGGACGTACGTACGTCCGTCCGTCCGTTAGCAATTTGGTTTCCGGAGCATAACTTAAGTTCCATTCGACCCACAATGTTCAAACTTCATAGGATGATTGTCCATATTGGGTAGAAGACCCCTATTGATTTTGGGGTCACAAGGTCAAAGGTCAAGGTCACTATTACCTTGATACTGAAAACAGTTTCCGGAGCATAACTTAGTTCCAATTGACCCACAATGTCTAAACTTCATAGGATGATTGTCCATATTGGGTAGAAGACCCCTATTGATTTTGGGGTCACAAGGTCAAAGGTCAAGGTCACTATTACCTTGATACTGGAAACAGTTTCCGGAGCATAACTTAAGTTCCATTTGGCCCACAGTGTTCAAACTTCATAGGATGATTGTCCATATTGGGTAGAAGACCCCGATTGATTTTGGGGTCAAAAGGTCAAGGGTCAAGGTCACTATATCCTTAAAACTGAAAACAGTTTCTGGAGCATAACTTAAGTTCCATTTGGCCCACAATATTCAAACTTCATAGGATGATTGTCAATATTGGGCAAAAGACCCCTATTGATTTTGGGGTCACAAGGTCAAAGGTCAAGGTCACAATTACCTTAAAACCAAAAACAATTTCCAGAGCATAACGTAAGTTCCATTTGGCCCACAATATTCAAACTTCATAGGATGATTGGCCATATTGGGTAGAAGACCCCTATTGATTTTGGGGTCACAAGGTCAAAGGTCAAAGTCACTTTTACCTAAATACTGAAAACAGTTTCTAGAGCATAATTAAAGTTCCAATTGGCCCACAATATTCAAACTTCTTAGGATGATTGTCCATATAAGGTAGAAGACCCCTATTGATTTTGGGGTCACAAGGTCAAAGGTTAAGGTCATTATTAATAACTTAAGTATTAATCAACCTACAGCTGTAATATTTTATAGGATGAACAGCGAATCCCCATGTCTTACAAATGCTTCATCCTTACTAAAAAAAAAACACTTTCGGGCATATAATGCTCCGCCTAGCGGTGCTCTTGTGCCATTTGTAATTGCATAGAGAATAGGGAATTTTTGTTTTATGTACAGCTAAACAACTTTTCATTTTCCAGCCTGATCATAGCTGGGTTTTATCCATTTATACACTCCTGCCTAGTCATATCAGCCAAATCTGTTGTCCTTGTACAGTACATATTGATCAAATTTCTACTTTAAATATTTACATTATTTACATAATCTGTAGACTATAAATACAATCTTCTCATAATTTTATCATGTCACACAATATTTATAGGCACGATTTCTCTGAAGAGGCTGAAACACTTCCAAATTGTTAAAGTTAATATATAAGCAATGACCCTTAAATTGCTTTAATTTGAAAATATGGTTCGTGTTCCCTGTCTGATATAAGCAGTGTATATTGATTTCAAACCAAAACAGATTTTGATTTTATTGTGCTCAGAAATGTTGCCAAGACATTCGTTGTGACATTGTTACACTAGGCTGTCTTATGAGTCAGAAGAAAAAGAAAAACTTATATGTATTGCCTCAACAGTTATTTGTGCCTGCTTGTTGGTTTTTATCAACACCAAATCTTTGGACATGTCAGTAGGCCAGATTAAAATTGACTTGACTTATACATTACATCGAGCTTGTAGGTCAAATTTTGAAGTTAGCTTGATTTCATTAACAGTGGATTTTGCAACTCGACCTTGTTTTTGTGAATGGTATGTCTTCATAATTGGACACAAGAACCTTTTAGGATATGACCTCAAAAAAAAAAAATTAAGTTGACTCATAAATGACTTTGACCATAAAAGTTTAAATTGTTAAATTTTGTTAGATTTTTGTTTAATTGAAATTTCACTGTTTTTTAACCATAATTTTGTAACTTATAACTGGATTGTCTTCATACTTAAACATAATCGCACAAAACTGACATGTTGAATATTCAGGTTAGAACTTGACCTTTAAATGACCTTGACCACCTTAGTCAAATTGAAATTTACGTAAATTGAGATAAGATTGTTATTTATTGACTGATGTTTGATACATACTCTGACAATAGAAAAACAATTTAGTGACAAAACCACAAAAGTGACAAAACTGTTATGACTCAATCAAGAATATAAAATCCACTAGAGGGCAGAGCAGGCAGAAGCTTGGTGGTTTTACTCAGGTCCCTTCTCGGCATTACATACTGCACATCCAGGCAGTCGGCTGATGCCCTAAATGTTCATGAACAGGCTCAATCAAACAGAGCCTGCAACATTTTCAATTTTGCGGTGTTTTTGGACTTTATTTAGGAACTCTGTTTTTCTCTATTATACAGTACCAGTGTGACTTAAAATCCAACAAAATAAACAAATATTTATCTGATTTAAATGTATCAACATTCAAAGTCATGTTGTTAAATTATTTTTACTTACCTAATTTAGGAGGAAAATTCAAACATAACCATTAAGACGGTATTAGGCTATGATCATTATAAAACATAAAATTTTGAGACTTAAAATATATGTTTGCATATTTGTCTTGTCATGTACATAAAGGCCAAAAGATATGTATATGTATATAAGTGAAGTGTCTTTAATTTCTAGTAATTGAACGACATCTTTACATCAATATTCCACGTTTTATTACAGCGTTTTAATCAAGTTTAGGGGGAATATTGCTTCAGAAATATTTTCTCTAGAGACTGGTTTGTAAATGTAATTAATCAAGAATATATTGTGAACAAGACACTTTTAATACGTTCAAAATGTGTGGAAACTGGGTCTCTGTTGAAATTGGATTTTTCAAACTGTGAGATGCATTAGGCCAGAAAACTTGAGAGTGTTACAGCAGTAAATAATATCTTTATATAGCGAAACATGTTTTTTTTTTTTTTCTTTTTAATTATGTCACACCCTTTCTAGAATTAAGAGATACTATTTTAGCTTCTAGTTATAAATGGAAATTGTATTTTTAGTAAGACCATTTTTGTCATAAAAGTGCATGTAATTAATTGACCTTATGGGTAGCTATATAAAATTTTCCTCATTTGTAAAATTTTCCTCATTTGAAAAAAAAAAAAAAAAATAGATCAGTACCCATAGAGCCACTTGGTGAATGTCACCTTTTTAGCTTGACTATTCGATAAGAATAAGTAGAGGCATTGTAGTCACCCGAGCGTCGGCGTCAGTGTCGGCGTCTGCATCTGCGTCAGCGTAACCACTTATGTTAAAGTTTTTGTAATAGTTCAAATATTTTCAAAGTCCATTGACATATGGCTTTGAAACTTTGCACACTTGTTCACCATCATGACCCCAACCTGTAGACAGGAGGAGTTAACTCTATCAAGCATTTTGACAGAATTATGCCCCTTTTTCGACTTAGAATTTACGTTAAAGTTTTTGTAATAGTTCAAATATTTTCAAAGTCCATTGACATATGCCTTTGAAACTTTGCACACTTGTTCATCATCATGACCCCAACCTGTAGACAGGAGGAGGTAACTCTATCAAGCATTTTGACAAAATCATGCCCCTTTTTCGACTTAGAATTTACGTTAAAGTTTTTGTAATAGTTCAAATATTTTCAATGTCCATTGACATATGGCTTTGAAACTTTGCACACTTGTTCACCATCATGACCCCAACCTGTAAACATGAGGAGGTAACTGTATCAAGCATTTTTTTTACTATCAAGCACTAAGAATAGTCCAGCGTTGCTTTCCTACCGACAGCTCTTGTTTTTTATCTTTTGAACCTACACCACACCACACCACACCACACCACATCACACCACCCCAACCCATAACTAAAGATTTGATTTTTAGCTCCTCTTTTCAAAGAAAAAAAGTGAAGCTATTTTCATAATCCTCTGGTTGGCATTGGTTAACCTTTTCGAAACTGTCAAAGATATTCACTGCAAACTTTGTACACATTTTTATTGATGTAAAAGGACACCATTTCAAAAGGAAAGATAACTTAAGACATTTAGCCATAGTGAAACCATTTGTAAAGGTCCATTTTCTTACTAGAAATTATCAAAGCTATTCATGTGAAACTGGATATACATGTTCACTATCAAAATAGCTTAACAGTCATGAAGGACAGATAACTTAATAATAATTTGTATTTTAGCAAACAAAATCAAGCTGAGGAAGAAAGTAGGCTAAAAGAGTTGGAGGAAGAAATTGAACTGTTTATTTCTAATCAACATGCAGATGTTTTAGAATTTCCAAGCTCATTGTCTGGAAGAGAGAGATTTCTAGTCCATGAGGTTTGTATGAAATTGATAGTTTTGCTGCTTTAAGTTATTAGATATTTTAAAATTGCATTTCATATAACCACGAAGTTAATTGTATGAAATTGAAAGTTTTGCTTATTTAAGTGATTAGATATTTTTAAAATACATTTCATATAACCTTGCAGTTAATTGTATGAAATTGAAAGTTTTGCTTCTTTAAGTGATTAGATATTTTAAAAATTTCATTTCATATAACTTTGCAGTTAAACTGCCTGCCTCACAAATCAGATTATTGGTCAGAGTCATACCAGATGATAATGATGTATTTTTTGCTTGGCTTTTTGATTAATAGGGAAACATCAAATTTTTAATATTTTTTTGTGCAAGTTGGTATCTGACTGAAAAACTACTGAAAGGAATGGGTACAAACTTCACACACTTGTTTCAGAGCTTAATAGAATGTCACTATCCAAAGCCCATAACTCTAAGGTGGATTTTTACAGAATTATGGCCCTTTTGAATTTAAAAAGTTCTACATTATAATGATTATCCTGGCCTTTGTTTTACTATCAAGTAATGAGAATAGTCAAGTACTACATCCTAGTGAGAGCTCTTGTTTTATGTTACACTGGCGTGAGTTACTAGTAGACTGGATTATACTTAAATGAGTTTATCTGGCATATAGGGACTGGAAATATTTTTTTCAAACAGTTGTTTACATTTGGGATTAGGGTATAAATCAATTATTTGTTTGCGAAATCTCATACGATACATGTATGTTCGCTCTGTTTTACAAGAAAAATCATTGTTATTGAGCAAAATAAACCAGATATGAAGAAAAACATTGAAATGCTAACTCTGGTTGGGCTTTTTTTTAGAGATCAGTAAAAATGTTGATTTTACCTTTTGTTGTTGCTTGAGTTACAACATTATGTATTGATTAGTGACAAAAAGAATTTAGCAATGTAAAAAGCAAGTGCTATTAAGGCATTTTAATAATAATTATTTGATCTATAAATTGGTTTTATGGATAAAAAAGTGACTAATATTGTTTGCTATATTTCACTCCAGATTGCAGAGAAGCATGGTCTTGCGCATACAAGCAAGGGCATAGGTGAAGATAGATTTATTGTGGTAACAAAACCTGGTAAATCATTGTTGGCTGAATCAGATATTCAAAATGATGAAAAGGAAGATGCTGTAAGAAATACTGTTGAAATGGATAACAGACATGTAGATGAGGATATTGATGAAAGTAAGAGCAAAAGAAATAAAAAGAAAAAGAAGAAAAATAAAGAAAATATAGAAGTGAATGTTGAAGATAGCCTTAATAATTGTGGAAATGAAGAGCTAGTTGATGAACCTTTGAACAATGGTAATATATCTGCAAAAGATTTTAATGAGGCAAAGGAATTCATAGGAGCTCCCATTTCTGATGGTAAAATTGTCTGTGGTATTTGTAAAAAGGATGTACTCAAAGCAAATCTGCAACTGCATGAAATTCATTGTGCTAGGAAGGAAAAAGATATGAGAATGAAAAGGGAAGAGGTGGAAGTTAAAGAAAAGCAGAAGAAAGAGGTATCCAAGTCAATCAAAGCACCGGAAATTTGATAAAGAACTAGCAGAAAGAGTGGAAAGGTTGATAAAGATGACATAGATGCTTTGATTGCAACAGTTCAAAATATGGACAACTTTTGCTGTTTCAAGAAGTGCAAAACCAGTGTCCAGACACTGTTTCAAGTATGTTCACATTGTCAAGGAAGATACTGTATGTCACATCATATACCAGAGGTACATGGATGTGGGGAAGCAGCACGGGCTCAAGCCCGAGCTAGAATAAGTAAAGATGGTGTCCTGTATAGAGGTAGTGGGGTACCAGAAAAAAGACCAGATGCAACAAAGAAAGCTCATTTACACAGGAAGTTAGATTCAAAATTAACAGAACTTTCTGCTAAAAGGAAAGGAAAGCCCAAAAAGTGATCTTTTACTAGTCTCTGTGATGATATTTATTTAATTATTAAATCTTTGATGATATTTAATTATTTATTTATCAAATCTATGATTTTCATTTACATAAATATATTTATTTATTGAAAAGAGGCAAAAAGGATTAGTGTAAAAAAAAGTGAAGATGTTGTCATGTCATTGACCGTCAGTTAACCCTTGGTTAACCTTTTTGTTAAGTTCTCATTTATGGTCATTAAAGTCAATGCTTAGTACATTGGAACTACTACTTTGGCAGATCTTGCTATACTCGCAGTAACAAATTCATATGTAAGACATTTTAAATTGAAAGTATGATTAAGCCACCAAGTACAGATTGTTCGTACTAGCAGCTTCATATTTTTGCTTGTGATACCTACTTTTGTCACTTTCTGCCGCATGAATTGTGATATTCTCAGAAAAGAGAACCAAGATGTGAATTGTTGCTGAATAAAATTGTGTTAAAAAGTTTGTCATTGAGTTGTATTTTTTAATGACACGTGTTATTTAATAAGGCAGTTTAACCAGACATTTTTCTATGCATTGTACATATTTTTAATTTATATATCTAGAACAACATTGTATCCTCTATATAAAATAATGTTAAGTGTGAGAAAATCACTTATATTCCTAAAACATGCACTTTGTTTAAGGTTTTCTCTTAAATATTTTGTTGGAAGCGACAATAACTGCTATCTCACCAGAATACAACGTTTCTCTAGCAAGTTCTGTGCATTTCAGATTTTAATTTGCTGATATTTTAAAATGTGTAAGCGATATTTAACTTTTTGTTAATTTGTCTTCAGCCTAATTCGCAATTCATCCATTAATATTCTTTAATCTCATTAATTTTGTTTGACACTGGATTACATTGTTCTCAAAGCACTCAATATTCTATAGGTAGGGGAAAATGTTCTGAAACAGAGAAATTTTTCATTCCAATAAAATCCCAACAGTCATTAACTAAAGATACGGGGCTTACTTTCAATGTTGAAATATTGTGTTCATGCTAGAAATGTGAAAGGGTAAAACCCATAAATTAAAGGAAGTTTTTTCCCGTCGTATTTGAGTACCCTTGTCCGTCTGTCTGTCCCTAACGTCAGTCACAGTGATTTTAAATCTTTGAAAATATTGTTGTCCTTCTTTATACTTTTAAAATGACCAGAAGGGGTCAATAGGCGTGACAAGGTCCCAAAATTTTATTATAGGTGATGGGAAAAGCAAGGGATATTGGAATAAATTGTACAATTTTCCGTTTTTTAATCAATACCCAAAAATTTTATATTGAAAATTTTTTAATTTTTTAAGACGAAATTGAACCCAAATTTTATATAATTTAACCATTAATTTTATGCAGTAATTTTTGACTTTCCCCACGGATTAAAAATTTTACTAAAATTTTTAATGTTAAACAACTTGTTATACTCATATTTGAATTAATTTTTTTTGGGTGAAAATCTGCAGGACTGTTAAGTTGGAAGTTTAAAATTATGCGTAACAATAACATTTACATTGTATCTTCAGTATGAACAATGATATACAATGATCTCGTCTTGACTTAAACATACATTTGAAGGAACAAGGAACAAAATCAGAACGTAAAATTGAAAAAAAACACATATACATCACTAGTCTATGTATGGACAGATGTTGCCTCATGAAAAAGTCGAACATAGGATGCCCATCATATAAACTCAAAGGGGCAACATACTACTTTGCATCACAAGACTATTAGGCGGAAAGTGATGAACTTTCAATACTCTCATTAAAATCTAGGTGTGTCTTCAGACTATGAATTGTTTTATTTATATTCATTTATGAAAACAATGAGGTATCAAATAAAACAAAAAAACTTCAAAACAAATGTATATTGTTTGCAATTAAAAACCTTTGTTAATATAGGGTATACTTATATTATATTAATAGTTTACGTAGTTTACTATCACATTAATGACATTGTCATTTGAAATAAATCAGAATTGAAAGTATTTCAGTAAATGTTATGAAAGCACAAAAACACCATTTTATACGCAAAGATCAGTTTAATAAAGACCAGAGTCGATGGGGAGAAATTTATTTTCGGATAAAATCATTGATAAAATCATGATCATTTTCAATTGGAACATTTGATTTATAGCAAAATAATTTTTAAAATCCTGGGAGCCAGATCTGTTGTCTGTTTTTCATCTAAGAGCAGTATAAAATCGAGAACGTTTGATAAGATAATTTCATAATTTGCTTTTCATCTAAAAGATCTTGAAATTTCATTTTGTCTATAAATTACTTTTCAAGTCGCCGTTTGATTTTAACACAAGAACATTAAAAGAAAGAGACGACGGATATACCATGATAGAGATTTTGAAGTATGATACCAGACTATTTTTAGGGTATGAAGCTGTATCCAGTAAATTGTTTTAATGGAATTCATTAACGATAAAAATTCGTTACTTCCATTATATTATGGTTGATTCCCAAAAAAGTTGTATCATAAAATGTCTCTTGTTATTAAGAACACACGCATATTGTATGATGTCAATAAGGAACATATACTTGAAGTTTTAAGTAGATACCTCAAGACATAAAGAAGTTATTGCAAACAAATACCGCTTTTATCCAAGGATGACATTTTTGATAATATAGGAGCTAGGATTTTGATTATAAATAACATATGCTTTATTAATGTTGAAGTAAATACATTACGAAAATAAAGAAGTTATAAAAAGCATTTCATGACAATTATAAGTTCAAGTGGGTGTGGGGGTGGGGGTGATTCTGATAATTTTGATGCTAAAGTTGTAAACCTTGTCACATATGTTGTGGTTGATGATTTGAATAATATATTTGAAGTATTAGTAGATACCTTAAGAAATATAAAAGTTATAGTGAAAAGGACATTAATGCATAAACCATATCAGCAATCTAGACGCAATTCCCGACGCTGGATGAACAGTGCAGCTATATTCCGTAAATGACGTGCATTATCACCATACTTCCATCTATCCATATTTCAAGTTCTATAAAAATATTTTCAGTATTCTTTTGCGTAATCAGGGAATCCAGGTATTGTGGATGGACGAAAGGACAGAAAGACAGACGGGAGGCAAACCTAAATCCCCTCTGACAAAACCGGTAGAGAACAAAAAAAAACGAATTTCAATTTAGACAATTTATTCCAGATACAAGCTATGATTCCAGTGTGGACTGTTCTAAATGCTTTCACTTTATGTGGTCGCTAAAATACTGCATACTAATACTAATTGTTCAGTTGACACTAATTGCGAATGTTGTTGAAAAGTCTGCTCGTGCATACGTTCCCTAGACCTTGCTGTTTCTGTAGGGTTTACGTCTTCATTTTCTTGTCCTTGCTTATTCTGTTTCCAGTCTTTTCCTTCACACAATAGATGGCTGCTATAAGAATGAGAATGCCAAAGACGATGCCGACAATTGCACCTATTGACAATCTGCTACTACTTTCGTCTGTTATAGCTAAATTAAATGGAAAATCGGTTTGAAATTAAATCTATATTTCGTTATTTGAATTACACACAATAAATATGAAAAAGATGATTTTTGAAGCTTTGTGTAACATTGATGATGTATGTTTAGTATCATAACGTCTAGGATATTGTTGACGAATAAAGGAGAACAGGCGTGATTTTAATATTTATCAATATTATACATTTTTCTAACTTCTAATCTAAAAAGTGTGTTATTATTTTCATAATTTTAAAGGATGTGAGAATTATAATAAAACGCTACTTACGACATAATCCTGCATTAAAAGAGAATAAGAAATATTGTGAATGCATTTTGCGAGACATCGTTACATATTTAATTAATTTCCTCAAGATCCAACTTAAATAATTAGCATCTTAAATAATGATGAGAAATAACGTTTTCAAGACATCATAACATGTCATATTATCTTTTATCATTTTTTTTTTCAAAAATCCAATTAAAAAAAACAACTTTAACAAATGTGAACTAATTCAATTAATTTATGATTTCCTTATTTAACTTAAATGGACCATTTATATTTTGTGCCTGCGATTTATACATTCCATACGTTAAGCCGTTGCTAGTTTGAATGCATTTACAACATTCACAAATCCCACTCAGTTGGCATTAGTTCCAATGTTTATTGTATATTCTTTCAGTTATTTATTTTACCGGTATCTATTTTAATACCTTTTTTAATACCTATTAGGAGTCAGCTCTGCAAGAACTTTTTAATCACTATATGTTTAGAATAATTTACTTGTACACAACGATTTTGATAAAATTAACTATTACTTCTTGGTGTAAGCTGCAAGTTCAGCCCATCAGGGTTTTTTTGAGTTGATCGGTTGGTGTCTGGCCCTTTTTACAACTGCCAGGAGTTTGTGAGACTGTTAAACTTCCATTAGATGCCATAGAGGATACCTTTATAAGAGTATGAGTAATTATCATGATAAGATTATAGAAGTGTATATGATTCTTTTTAAGCTTATACCTTCATAGATATTTTCTTTTTGCGCGTTGTATTTCAAATCATGACAATTTAAAAGTTATAAAAGAAATTTGAACATAAGTTGAAACATACGCAGGAAAATGAATATTTCTGATTCACGAATCACCAAAAGTACTCGCATGATTAATAAATCATCAAAATGACATTTATGATTAATGAATCGCTACTATAACTTCTATGTCGATTTTATTATTGAATTGTTTGCAGGCTATCTTAAATACTTACAGTTGGAATAAGAAAAACAAAAATGTAAGATAATATCACTAATGTTCAGGTGCATTGGTTACATTATTTACAGGCCGATGGTCATTAAATGTATTGAGTTTTATTTATGTAATTAATATATGAAATAACATGATTTAATTCAAACAAAGAGCGATTTAAGTATTTCATTAAAAGCTTTCCTCCGCGAGAAAGTCATCCTCGTGGAAAAGGCGGAATATTATATCCACAAATACAGTACGCCGATAATAGACTATACACAGAAGATCCTGACGCTATTAAATCTCCGACAAAAAGGTATTTATCAGATACAGAATACATATTTATGAAAAGATTTACAATCGTACAGTCACTTACCATACATGTAAATCTATGTGTGCCACCTGAAGGGTTCACAGTATTATCTTCATTATACACTGTGTGGTATGTGTAACTACCAGATGTCAAACTGAACACACAAAACACACTTCCATGCTCTTGAAATGAAATTACAAACAAGTAATTACTGAAAGAATTATCAAACAATGTTATGATAAAAATTTAAAAGCATTTTCCCCTCACCGCCGAGGGTAAGAAAAAAAGACAAAAACTTTTGATTCATTCATGTTAGATATCTAACCAGCTAGTTAATCAGAATGCCGGTTGTTTTGCTCAGGTTCCCGCTCGAGCATTAAAACAAAACGGGAGGGACACACCAGGTCTTCATTAAGTGTCACAATTTCACCTTTACAGTGTTGGTGTGACTAAAAGTCAAACTTTGTATGCCCAAAAGAAATAAATGTGATTGTGTCAAAAGTATGTATAATGTTGCTTATAATACAAAAGGCGATGGACTCTATATTCCTTAATGACAAACCACTGAAAAGGGCACAAGACATGACAATGATCAGGAAATAGTTACTTTCCTGTACTTTACATACAATCTTTGGTTAAAATTTAAATGTCCATGTTCTTATAAATGGTCATAAACATTATGTGGTTTAAGAAATTATAACGAAATGGGCAGTAAATATTGTATAATAAAACACTCGTGATCGAAGGGCGATAAGCAGGTCGAATATTTGTGCTTTAGATAGGCAGTGCATAACCATTAAACGATAGCATTTAACACACTGGTCGTTATGGGGGAAAGATTCATTATTTTTTGGTGTAGCGTCTTTGTATAATAATTGTAGACACTACAATAATCTTTTTTAAAAGTATTGTAATACTAAGTGAAATGATGACTAGCTATTAGTACATGTAATATTGTTGTAATAAGTTAGTTGACGGCTCTCAAAATTCGACGTCTTAACAAAATAATCCTATGTAAAATACTGATTTACATGCCTAGGATATTACCAGAATATGAAATCTGAATATTGCAAATTGTATAGTTAAATGTCATTTTCTCGTAATCTGTACAAACATCCCAAACTTCGTTACCAGTCCCGCAAAAGTCTGTATTGGTGTCTTTATTCGTTACTGTGTACGAATATTCTCCGAAAAACGTCGGTGGACATTCTTGCTTTGCAGCAATTTCACTTCCTGAACAATAAATGACGATATTATTAACATTTTAAAGGATATAATATGTTCCACTTTTCTGATAAAAGAGAATTATACATAGTTTACTGATATTAAAAACTGACAACAGCTTGTATTGTAGTACTTAAATTGAAACTTTTAAGAATTTGAAGATGTAGTTATTATTAATAAGTTTATTCACTTCAAGTACTAGCATGAACGCCAATAAATTTATTGCAATACCAATCATAATTACACTTTTGGGATTACCAAGAGGAACTTTCGTATTTCAATTAGAAGCGAATATTCGAGGAAGATCTCTTTCATTGATATTTGCAGAGGTCTTTTTTTATTTTTATATCATTTATTCACATAACATCACATCGGTCAACACAATGGGCCGACCATGGCATGAGTTACGACTGCTTTCAACGTAATTTTTGTTACACAAAAATAAAACAGTATGAAGTACGTACGTTACAAAAAAACTGTCACGAAAACCGTTTGTAAAGTATAACAGACAGTGTCACATAGTTTTGAAACCTAATAGTATACATGTATCAGTGTATGGTTTGTAACTATTGGAAACTTAACTGAATTAACCTGAACAACCCCTTACCTTGTTTCACAAGTACTAGTATATGATATTCACCAATTTCTGGATGGGCAGCATTACCTGTGGTTAAACACAATTGCTGTACAGGATCAGATAATGATAACAAAGCTTGGGTTACTGATATTCTCTCTTCGCGGTATCTGTTCTGTTCCCCTTATAAAGATTAAAATAACATATAATTGCATTGGCATTTTATAAATTAGCAAATTATACAAGTTGATTGCCAAAAGTTTTCAGTATATTGTAATATAAAAAATAATTTAAGACAATATCATTTCATTCCTCGATTAATTTTCATTATCATATTCTGATAAAATGCGGTATTATAATAATTATAACAAATATCGTAAAATCTTCGGATTTCATAGCATTAAAGTGACCTGTCAATCATCTAAACTAAATAGACTAAAGTTGTCGACTTCGGTCCATTAAATTGCTGATTGGTTACAATAATGTAATAGGAACCTTTGTGTTGTGCACAATTTCTGAAACATTACAATGTAGATGCAAAACTTCAAATTTTCTCATACAAGACAGAAGTTCATATGAAGTTGAATTTGAATTGTTTCAACTTACCCGACAAGAGATAGAAATAATATGATTGCAAGGTTATTTCCGTCAATTTCATACACAAGTAAGCTGTATACGTTACGCCAAATATCGTAATGTTCTGCGTTTGTCTAAAGCGTAAATATTATTTTTAATGCACTAAAATGACAAAAGCTTTTAAATTATACTTCTGTTAGGTTTTGCATGTACAAGATGTACAAAATTTTCAAAACATTATTTTGAATAAAAGAATAAATTCAAGGCAGTAGTATTTATACTATACATGTAAGTGCGTAAAAGGAAAATAATCATTCAAATTTTGTTTTCCACGCCACATTTGTTCACCCAAACCAAAGTGTACTAATTTTGCTGTACCATTTTTCTAATTACGAGGATTGATCAAAAAGGTCTTGGCCCGATGTAATTCCGATAGTCAACTAATGGTCTTACTTTTCAATATAATCGCTATCTACATCAATACACGTTGCCCACCTGTGCTCCAACTTGTTTAACCCTTCAAATAGAACTCTCTATGTTGGTCCTCAAAGAACTCATTGACCGCCTCCATGACACATTCATTGCTTCCAAAACGTCTACCACGAAGCTTGGTTTTCAGCTTCAAACAGGTAGAAGTCAGAGAATATGGGGAATAGGGAAGAATTTCAAAGCCGCAGTCAGTTGCAGTAGCCATTGCAACTTGGGATGTATAAGTTGACATATTGTCGTGCAGGAGCAGAACGCCTTGAGTCAGTTTACCCCTCCTTTTACGCGCGATTTCTTGACGCTGAGGTCTTAATTTGTCTGCAATATTACGTACAGTTTATGGTACGACCTTGCTCAAGATAGTCAATTATGATTATCCCCTGACTATCACAAAAAAGAAGTCATCATCTTCCCTTCTGAATGCACCCTCTTGAATTTCTTCGGAAGGATGATCCAGGGTGCTTCCACTGCATGCTCTGTTGTTTTTTTGTTGTTTTTTTTTAATTCTGGATCAAACGGATGGACCCATGTTTCATCCTGAGTTACGATCCGGTAGATAAAATCAGGTTCATCTTCGTAGCGAGACAAAATATATCTTTAATGTCATGCCTGGTCCGTTTCTGGTCGTCAGTCAAATGTCTGGGGACCCATATAGCGGTAACCATGGACATGTCTAGATATCAGTCAGAATTGCATGAACTGAATTAAAACTTATACCACTCCCTAGCAATGCTTATTTTTTCTGCCTAAAAAAAAATGGCGATTTGCTTCGGGCCCGTTTTCAAAATTTGGCCTTTTTTCCGCCCAAAAGGGCTTTTATTCCAATGCTTGTGACCCTCTTTAAAATTGGTAGCCCTTTTAACACAGTGCTTGGAAAGGGAACTCCTTAGTGTATCCATTTTAAGTTCAGGATGCATTGGGGGAATCCCTTCCTATTAAAAGAAGGTACTAAATTCGCTCGTTTTCGGCTTTCTCTTGGCAGTGACACACCCCCACTACGTGGTTTTAATGTTACTTTTCCCCGGTAAAACGGGTGTGCTTTTGGCAGAATCTTTAACGAGAATCGAAAGACGTTTGGTTTTGTAAAGGCAGGAAAGGCGAACTATAGAGGGATTTTGATCGCCAAACCCGAAATGTCCAAACCCTTTTAATTGGTATGGGATTTCATCATGTAAAATTTCAAGTGGGGAAAAAAAACTCGAAAAGCCTTTTGCGTAAAGAGATTTAATTTGGGGTTTTTTCCCGTCATAAAATGTCCAAAGCGGCAAAAAAACAAAAGATAAAAAGTGTTAATGTTAAAATTTAAAATAATTTTTTAATAAAGTTAAATTACAAAAATTTATCAAATTTCTTTGAATTTTAAAGAATACATCCAAAATTACCAGACGAAAGGGAAAATATTTTTGTATAATATTTCCAAAGGGTTCACTGCAAAAGAAATAATTTAAAAAATTAGAAAAAAAAAAATTTTTTACCCGTAAAATTTTGCCTTCGTAACAAAAGAAAAGGCCGTTTTTAAAGTAACGATACCAAACCTCCAAACAAAATTTCCAAATTTATACCTTTTCTGTAACCCTTTAAAAAAAAAAATTTTTAAATATATTTTAAAGAAATTGCCTTTTGGGAAACAAAATTTTTTTAAAAAAAGGTTTAAACCCAAATTCATTGGTAGTGGTAAACGTCAGCTCTTCTTTATCGCTGTCGATTCAAAACGAGTTTTGGAATTGTTCAGGTAAAGTGCATGCTACGGATGCTCCTGAAAAAAAGATAACAAACGGCGCGTTGTCGGACTTTCTTCTTGTCGCTGACGATGCACGCCGAAAGGCGCGTTATCGTTCGACGTATTGTCGCGATGTCACTTTGTCGCTCGGCTCAAATCGAAGGATTGGCTTTTCGCCGCACGACAACGTGACAGGACATCAAGATGACAGTGCGACAACGCAGCGTTTGGCGCTTTTCGCTAGCGACAGAACGAAAAGGCGATAACTATATTAGGTTATGTTGTCGCTATCGACAACGAAACCCGCAAAGTGTACCAAGTCAGCCACTTTAATGTAGTGTTGTATTCATTTTCAATGTCATTTTCAATGTCGGAGAACGTAATACTACCCAGATGTGGTGCGTAACCTTTGTGTGGTTTACGTAATAAGAGATCGTAATTTGTTTATTGCAACTGATCATCACACAAACTGCTTCAACCCTGCATGTCATATTATTTATCGAGGATGTATCTTGAAAATTGAACATTTATTTCAAGGGAGTTGTAATTGTCACAGAGATTATTTAAAATGTTTTTCTGAAAAAGAAGAAAAACAAACAAACAAACAATGCCAATTTACTTGTATAACACCATAAGATGCACAATTACTAAAAAAATATTTAAGCACGAATCCGTCAAGTAAACAGTATTATAATTTTTCAGCACATATTATTAAGTTATGGTTATGAAACAATTAACTAATTTTGCTCTGATATTACCTTGTAGATGAAAAGTATTGAATATCACTAAATAAATCAAAATGTCCATATTTCATAAGCCTTTAAATCACAATATATACCTAACAATCTAAAGCGCTTATATTGTTTCATTATGAATCTTATAAATCAATGAAAACAAAAGGTTTAACGATTAAATGAGGCATGTCTTTGACAAGGACAATGACATAATTAATTTGCTTTTTGACTGCAGCCCATGCAAAAAATATACACACAACCGATTTACAGAGTAAAGTATGTGCATAACAATTGATACATCAATCATTTACATACAGCAGATAAATATCAATACTATAATAAATAAATATTGTTACAACATTATTATTATAAATTTGGCAGACATAACGCATATTAATACAAAAATATAGCAACATATTTTCAAGATTTTCATGTGTTGATGACATAATTATATTAAACGTATTCAAGTTTGGTTGTAAGTGATATTTCTTTGGTAGGTGATTGTTGCGTAAATCATTATAATGGTCACATATAAGTGAGAAAAGAAATTGATCTTCTAGAATTTTACAAAACAACATGCAGTTTTCGTCTTTTGTTTTGATAATTGGATTTTGAATGTAAAAATGCGTTATCTATTGTTTATTTTTAAAAAATCGATAGGTTTGGATTTTTTAAATGTACTCCCGGTAATAGTTATTACCGTGTACATTTGCGTGTATTTGTTAACAGTTTATATATTCATATATCTTAGTGGCTGAAAGAAAATACCTAGAGCTTTAATGCATTTCTCTTTCAAAATGCAATTTTGTTTTAAATCTTGCATTACGGTTTGTAAAAAGATATGACGGTAATATTTAAAACTTGAAATCATAAAATATGTAAAATTTTTATTCTCCCCTTCCGTTAATCGTTGAATTGTTGATCTGTAAACCTTTTAGAATATCTTTTATTTCTTTTGAAGGCCAAAAAACTTGAAATTTAAAACTAAAATTTTGTTTCTGGGGACATGATAAATCCCAAAAACTTTTTATAAAATTGTATTTTTTCCAATCTGTAATATAAAAGGCCAATTTAAAAAAGGTCAAAAATGACAAGCCCTCAATTCAAATTTGGAAAGGGTTTTTTTGCTATCATTGATTTTTTAAACCACAAAATTTAAATTTTTTACTTAAAACCCAAGAAAATTTGCCCGTAGTTGCCATGTCCCTAAATTAACCCTTGGTTAATTTTTTTTTTAATTAGTTAAATTTTCGTTTATTAAAACGTCAATACTAATAAAGTCATAACACTGAAACTGCTCCTTTGACAGCTCTTGCTATACTTACAGTATAAAATTCACATGTAAGGCATATTAAAGTTTTAAAAGTATAATTAAGTTCCATCTAAATTACGGTTTTGTTTTGTAAGAAGTCAATACACTTTTTGCTTAATGGATATATACAAATTTGTCCACTTTCTGACAAAAGAATTGTGATATCAATAAAGAGGATCAATGATTGGAAATGTTGCTGAATAAAATTTTGTTAAAAAAATTTGTCATTGAGATTTTTTTAATGGCACGTTGTACTTAATTAGACGTATGCAAAAGTATAACAAGACAGTTTTCCGTGCACAATATAACATTTTAATGCATATATCTTGAACAGCTGAAATACTTGTAGTGAGAAAACCACTTATGTTTCTCAAACATACACTCAAACAGGTTATTGCTTGAATATTTTGTTCGAAGCGACAATAATCTACTATCTCACCAGACTACAAACAAGTTATGTGCATTTCACATTTTTATAAGCTGATATTGTAAAATGTGAAAGCGATATTTAACTTTTTGTTAATTTGTTTTTAGCCTAGCTCACTATTCAATCATTAATGCTCTTAAATCTCATTAATTTTGTTTGATACAGGATGACATTGCTCTTAAGCACTATCAATAATCGCTAGCTACGGAAAACGGTGTTGCAACAAAAACGTTTTTCATTCCAATTAAGTCCCAACAGTCATTAACTGAAGATACGGTGCTTACTACTCCATTATTGAAATATTGTGTGTCACATTTGCTAAAACATGTAAAATTGGTAGTAATAATAGATTTTAAAGAAAGTAATTTCGGTCGTATTTGAGTGCGGCGTTTGTCCTTACATCTGCTACATTGATGCACACTCAGTCTCTTGATAACGATTAGTGGTGTTGTCTTATACTTAGTGGAGATGATGTTCTTAACCTGCAGCGAATAGTAGAGGCGATACACATGGCCAGTAGATGACCCCTATTGATGCTTTTGCGGTCAGTATATCAAAAATTAAGTACTTACATCAGCCACATTGATGCCCGTTCAATAGAGTTATAGCTATAAGTTGTGCTGTCTTCATATTTAGAAGAAAGGATGTTCATAACCGAAGAGGATTAGTAGGGACGATTCATATGGCCAGTAGAGACCTTTATTGATGATTTTGAGGCCAACGGGTCCAATTTAAGGGCATATTGAAAGGAAAGACACTTTTCCATGGCCATAATACATTCTGTGCCCGTTTCTCACAAATCATATTGTTAAACATGAACCGATGGTGACATATAAGATAATATTGTTATTATAGGGCTTGATCCCACGATCCTTGATTTAGAGTCAGATTCCTTAACCATTTGACCTCCCGGCCTTTAATTATATGGCATTTGCCGTTACGGTACAATGTATAAAAGTAAACTTGTCTTACATGTATAAATATAGCCGTTGTTAAATTAAATACTCACCATTTTGACCATTGTTATGATATGATTTCAAATGAAATCTTCAGCCTATACTTAAGTTTGAGGTTAAAAATTAGTCGTAAATATAACTTACTATACAATGTATGTTCAGTACGAACAATGATACGCAATGGTTTCCCTGATTTCAGTTTGTAAATATTGTGAAAACATAAAAAACCCACCAATTCTTATCCTCAAAGATCAGTTTAATAAAGACATGAGTTAATGGGGAGAAATTTATTTTGGGATTGATCATTGTTACAGGAAGATTTGATTTATAGAAAAATAATTTTTAGAATCAAGGGAGCCAGATCTGCTGTCTGTTCTTAAATTCTTAAAAAATCGATGATGTTTGCTAAGATAATTTCATAATTTGCTTTTCATCTGAAATATCTTGAATTTTCAATTTGTCTGTAAATTACTTTTCAAGTCGCCGTTTGATTTACAAGCTTTAAAGAAAGAGGCGATGAATAAAACATAAAAAATAAAAGTATGATACCAAACTTTTTGTATGTTTATGAGTCAATTAAAAGGTATAAGTGTGGGGGATAATAAAATATTTATTGAATTTTCTTAAGGATACAGTTATGTTACTTCCATGACATTATCATGGTTGATTCTCAAAGCGGTTGTAGCATAGAATATCTCTGTTGTTTAGAACACATGTATATTGAACGTTGACAAATAAAACTTTCCAGAACAAAGCATATTGCTGCTAGTTTTACTAGAATTTCGTGCATGAACCATCCGCCACTGAGGAAATATACAAACACGTTTGTTTCATACAGGTACTTTATACTTGTAACATTTACAAAATTCAAACCAAAGTTTTGTTAACAACAGGTAGCAGACGAATAACTTATTCCCTTTTTGGAGCCCAACGTTCATTCCTTATAAAAAAATTCATTCCAATATTTACGTACATTATTTGATATTTGAAAATGGATGCCCATAATAATTATTTTACCATTTAAACGAGACTTGCTTTTTAAAGATTGCTATCAATTTAGAAGCACAAAATGTCTTATCTGGATTATTCTCTTTTATTGTTATCAAAATTATGTCTGAAAGTAGAAACACAAACCATATGCTGCTATATAATGCAATAATGAAATAAGATAAACACACATGTATGAATAAGATCCAATTTAGCATTTGATTGTATTAAATTAAGTTAAAGTTTGAAAGTCGTTTTAAACAGAATAATAAGTAAGTCTTCAAAATACTATTGTTTAAAAGAGTGTCGGGTTGGACTAATCTACTTATCACATGGATAGACCCAGTTGTATAAAATTTGTTGACATTCTTACACGGCACTATATTGTCAATACACCAGCTTGCTTGTACTTTAAACCAAGTTTATTGACCAGGTCATTAGCCATAAGAAGAATACCTATATATATCTGGTCAAACATTTTCGCCATACTTTTAGACGTTGCATTTAGTTTCTGGCTAAAATGCGTCTAATTGATATGACAGAAGTAGATTGACATAATCCGAACAGAAAACTTTTCCGAAGTCTGCGACATTGCCATTGTTGTGGGCACATATTGACTGTGTCTGCTTATGATCGATATAGAAAAAAAATGATAGTTCATATCAACAACCTTGGCTTACTCATTGCTTGACATTTAATGTTGTTTAAAGAGCTCATCTGTTGTCAAAAATCGTAAAATTTAAAGATTTGAAATTCTTACATAGCTCATCTTAAGCACTTTAAAGGAAAAAAAACAAAGGATAATAAAGAAACTTCCTCAGAATTTTATTGAATTTCAGTTTGTGTGCAATTCGCAGCCCATTTGGACGAAAAGCATTGCTGTACAGTTTTGATAATTTTTCACAAAATAAATGGTTAATCCCGACAAAAGGGATGTAGAAATTATCTGCATATTTGCACAAAAGTTATAAAACAAGAACATTTGAACTGGTATACAAAAATTAGAAAAAAAGTTTTCCAGTACCGACTTGTCAAAAAACCTCTGTGAAATCACTTTGATCATCTGCAGATATGATCATATATATGGCAGTGGTCATGGAACATGTAATGTAACATTTGTGATATTTCGTGATAAGCTATGTATTGAAACCAAACAAAATGGTTTTATACATGTATTGTTCAAGTAATATATACTATAATATTCATTTTGATTCGTTTGCTCTTGTCTTTATATTACTAGAACGACTCCTTTTTACAGACACACGGGCACAATAAAATGGTTGGGAGTTATGATTTTTAATACAAACTCTGGTTTTATTATTTCTATAAATGAATTTTATAATGAGACCTACTTTTGAGAGAATTAATTTCATGTCTCTTATTGAATAATTAAAATTCAATTTGAAAAAAATTATTAGGCTTTCAACAGTTTCTTTGTTTTGCTTTACATAAGGTACTTGTTAAATGTAGTTAATACTGGGGGCATAAATGTCTATAATTACAATTTGAAAATGAATATGAATAATTTTTATTATCAAGTCAGTGTTGTAATGTGGGGAACCAGCACGGGCTCAAGCCCGAGCTAGAATAAATATAGATGGTGTCCTGTATAGAGGTACCAGAAAAAAGACCAGATGCAACAAAGAAAGCTCATTTACAAAGGAAATAAGATTCAAAATTAACAGAACTTTCTGCTAAAAGGAAAGGAAAGCCCAAAAAGTGAACTTGAACTGGTCTCTGTGATGATATTTATTTAATTATTTATTAAATCTTTGATGATGTTTAATTATTTATTCATTAAATCATTGATGACAAGATATTTATTAAAAAGATTAGTGTGATTTATATCAGAAAGAATACTATTGGTTGAAATTATGTATGTAACGGTCTATATAAATTAATGTTTTATTTTAATGAGATACTTATTTGTGTACGAACAAAATATCTTACTTTAATAATAGAAAAAATGCTATGTTTACTTTTTTGTAATAACATCAGATCATCATAATGTACGACCAGAAATACGGTCTTCTCTGCACATCAGGTTTAATCTTTAAGTTTTGTAAGGAATAATGGACCTCCGACTCTTTTAAAATTAAGTACATAATTGCTGAGAAAAATACCCAGAGATTTAAAGGCTTTCTCTTTCAAGATGCAAAAATTTTATTTTACATTTGAAGATTTGAGGAAAAAAATGACACTTAATATTTAAGATTTGAAATCATAAGACATGCCTGCATTTTGACATTTTTTATTCTCACTTGTCAGTTGTGCAATATGTAAGATCTTTTGTTAATCGTTGTTTTGATATGTTTACCTTTTAGAACTATCTTTTATTTCTATTGAAGGCCATAAGCTAGGAATTTGAACTAAACATGTTTCTGTTAACGTGATTTGATGCGATAACTGTATCAGTTGTTATATCATTAAGCTTTAATGTCCTAGTCAAATGTTAAACGTGTAATATGACAAGTCTCCATTCTAGTGGAAGAGTATGCTATCATTGATTTTACAACTAAAATAATAAATTTCGTCATATTACTTGTAACGGAAGGGAATTTGTCATAGTTGTCACATTAAGGTAACCCTTGGTTGACCTTTTTTAAATTAGTTAATTTTTTGTTTAATTACGTCAATACTAATAAGATCAAAACATTGAGACTGTTCCTTTGACAGTTCTTACTAAACTTGCAGTAACAAATTCACATGCAAGACATTTTAAATTGAAAGTATAATTAAACCACCAGATATGACTTTTTGTAGCAGCCATACACCTTTGCTTGTGAAATATACTTTTGCCACTTTCTGCTGCATGTGATATTCTTAATAGAGAGAAACATGATTTAAAATGTTGCTGAATAAAGTTGTGTTAAAAACTTTTTGTCAGTGAGTTTTTAATGGCACGTGTTACTTAATTAGGCAGTATAAACAGACATGTTTCTGTGCACATTACATCTTTTTAATTTATTTATCAAGATCAGCATTATTTTCTCTCTATAAAATTATTTTAAGTGACACAATTGTTGTGTGAATACCACTTATATTCCTTTAACATGCACTTTGTTTTATGTTTTCACTTAAATATTTTGTTTGAAGCGACAATAATCTGCTATCCCACCAAAATACAATGTTTCTCTAGCAAATTATGTGCATTTTAGATTTTAATTAGCTGATTTTTTAAATGTGTAAGCGATATTTAACTTTTTGTTAATTTGTCTTAAGCCCAACTCACAATTCATCCATCAATATTATTTAATCTCATTAATTTTGTTTGACACTGGATGAGATTGCCCTCAAAGCACACAATATTCTCTAGCTAGGAGAAAATGTTCTGAAACAAAAACTTTTCATTCCAATTAAATCACAACAGTCATTAACTAAAGATACGGGGCTTACTTTCAATGTTGAAATATTGTGTGTCATACTTGCCAGAACATGTGGTATCGGTAGAACCAAATAAACTTAAAGGAAGTAATTTCGGACGCTTGTCCGTCTGTCTGTCCTTACGTCAGTCAGAGTAACGCCTTCTCAGTCTCGTGATAACTATTGGTTGTCCGTTCTTTATACTTAGTGGGAAGAATGTTCATGACCAGAAGGGATCAATAGTGACGATGGTCACATATTTGTGATTATGAGGTGAGTAGGTCAAAAGTCAAGGACATATTGGAAGGTCATTGTACACTCTATGGCCGTTTATAACCAATCACTACCTGGAAATATGGTATCATATAAGAAAATGTAGTTATAGTTGTTACCCCAGTACGACTTGAACCCACAATTCCTTGATCAGTCGGACACCTTAACCACTTAGCCACTGCTTTCCCGTGCATGTAATTTTTGCACTTTCCGTAACGGTATTAAAATTGTTAGCTAATATATTACATGTATAATACAAGCGTTGTTGATGCTCACCAGTTTGACCATTATTATCATTTTAGAAGTGAAATCTGCAGACTGTAAAGTTGGAAGTTGAAAATTATGCATGACTATAACTACATTTAAATTGTACAATATATCTTCAGTATGAACAATGATATACAATGGTCTCGTCTTGACTTAAACATACATTTGAAGGAACAAGGAACAAAATCAGAACGTAAAATTGAAAAAAAACACATATACATCACTAGTCTATGTATGGACAGATGTTGCCTCATGAAAAAGTCGAACATAGGATGCCCATCATATAAACTCAAAGGGGCACATACTACTTTGCATCACAAGACTATTAGGCGGAAAGTGATGAACTTTCAATACTCTCATTAAAATCTAGGTGTGTCTTCAGACTATGAATTGTTTATTTATATTCATTTATGAAAACAATGAGGTATCAAATAAAAAAAAAAACTTCAAAACAAATGTAAGTATAATGTTGCAATTAAAAACCTTTGTTAATATAGGGTATACTTATATTATATTAATAGTTTACGTAGTTTACTATCACATGGTTCATGTATGACATTGTCATTTGAAATAAATCAGAATTGAAAGCATTTCAGTAAATGTTGTGAAAGCATAAAAATACCATTTTATACGCAAAGATCAGTTTAATAAAGACCAGAGTCAATGAGGATAAATTTATTTTCGGATTGATCATTTTCAATAGGAAGATTTGATTTATAGCAAAATAATTATTAGAATCATGGGAGCCAGATCTGTTGTCTGTTTTTCATCTAAGAGCAGTATAAAATCGAGAACGTTTGATAAGATAATTTCATAATTTGCTTTTCATCTAAAAGATCTTGAAATTTCATTTTGTCTGTAAGTTACTTTCCAAGTCTCCGTTTGATTTTAACACAACAACATTAAAAGGAAGAGGAGACGATGGATATACCGTGATAGAAATTTAAAAGTATGATACAAAACTATTTTTAGGGTATAAAGCTGTATCCAGTAAATTGAACTTTTAATGGAATTTATTAACGATAAAATTTCGTTACTTCCATTATATTATGGTTGATTCCCAAAAAAGTTGTATCATAAAATGTCTCTTGTTATTAAGAACACACGCATATTGTATGATGTCAATTAGGAACATATACTTGAAGTTTTAAGTAGATACCTCAAGACATAAAGAAGTTATTGCAAACAAATACCGTTTTTATCCAAGGATGACATTTTTGATAATATAGGAGCTAGGATTTTGATTATAAGTAACACTAATGTACCGTTTGACGTGCTTTGCTAGCGAAAGGACAACAAGACAGAGCGCCAACGCGCCGTTTGGCGCTTTTCGCTAGCGACAGAACGAAAAGGGGATAACGATATAGGTTGTGTTGTCGTTATCGACAACGACACGCGCAAAGTGTACCAAGTCAGCCACTATAACGTAGTGTTGTATTCATTTTGCAATGTCGGAGAACGTAATATTACCCAGATGTGGTACGTAACCTTTGTGTGGTTTACTTAATAAGAGATCGTAATTTGTTTATTGCAACTGACCATCACACAAACAGGGGTACTGCTTTAGCCCTGCATGTCATATTTAATATTGAAGATGTCTCTTGAAAACTGAACATATATTTCAAGGAGCTGTAAATTGCACAGAGATTATTTAAAATGTTTTCTGAAAAAAAAAAGAAAAATCAAACAAACAAACAAGCATTTAACTCGTATAACACCATAAGATGCACAGTTAATAAAACAAATTCAGCACGACCCGTCAAGTAAACAGTATAATATTTTTAGCACATATTATTAAGTTATGATTATGAAACAATTATCTTATTTTCCTCTGATATTACCTTGTAGAAGATTGTATTGAATATCACTAAATAAAACAAAACGTCCATATTTCATAAGCCTTTTATAAAATTTAAATTGCAATATATACATAACAATCTAAAGCGCTTATATATTTTCATTATGAATCTTATAAATCAATGAAAACAAAAGGTTTAACGATTAAATGAGGCATGTCTTTGACAAGGACAATGACTTTTGGACTGACGCCCATGCAAAAAATAAAATACACAACCGACTTACAGAGTATAGTAAGTGCATAACAATTGATACATCAATCATTTACATACAGCAGATAAATATCAATACTATGATAAATATGTATTGTTACAACATTATAATTATATATTTGGTAGACATAACGCATATTATTACAAAAATATAGCAACATATTTTCAAGATTTTCATGTGTTGTTGACATAATTATATTAAACGTATTCAAGTTTGGTTGTAAGTGATATGTCTTTGGTAGGTGATTGTTGCGTAAATCATTATAATGGTCATATACGAGTATAAGTGTGAAAAGAAATTGATCTTTTAGAATTTTACAAAAGCAACATGCAGTTTTCGTCTTTTGTTTCGATAATTGATTTTGATGTAAATGCGTTATCTATTGTTTATTTTTAAAAAATCGATAGTGTTTTGGATTTTTTAAATGTACTCCCGGTTATAGTTATTACTGTGTATATTTGCGTGTATTTGTTAGCAGTTTATATATTCATATCTTAGTGGCTGAAAGAAAATACCAAGAGCTTTAAAGCATTTCTCTTTCAAAATGCAATTTTGTTTTAAATCTTGCATTACGGTTTGAAAAAAGAAAAGACGGTAATATTAAAAACTTGAAACCATAAAATATGCCCATATTTTGACATTTTTATTCTCCCCTTCCGTTAAAACAGTACGCCTCCAGATTCATGCTAATTTTCATGAAAATTTTGAAAATGTATTTAAAAGTGTTATTTAGTGAAATTACCAAACGGAAGCAATTTACACATTATAAATGGCACTTACAACCCATGTATATTACTAAAAAAGGGAAAAAATATGCACAAATAGCCCTTACTGCGTTAGTAACGGAGTAGAAATATAGTTATAAATACTAAAAAATCAGTCATTAATCGCCCAAAACATGTAAAATATTACTTGAATCTTGAATATTTTTACATTTCCTAAAATCTTAGTACATTTTTCTCAAGTTTGATTTTATTGAAATATTTATGCTCATCTGGAGGCATGCAGCTTTAATCCTTGAATTGTTGATCTGTTCACCTTTTAGAACTATCTTTTATTATTTTTTGGAAGGCCATAAGCTTGGAATTTGAACTAAAGTATGTTTCTGCTAACGTGATAGCATGCGAAAACTTGACTGTATCAATTGTATATTTTCAATCTGTAATTTCCTAGTGCAATATTGGTGATTTTAAGGCCAGGGGATCCAAAGTCAAGCACATTTTGAAATGACACTTTTCCATGGCTATTGTACATTTTGTGCCCCTTTCTCACAAATCACATTGTTAAACATAAACCCATAGTGACATATAAGATAATGGTTGCTACTATAGAGCTTGATCCCACGATCCTTGATTGTGAGTCAGATACCATAACCATTTTGCCTCCCGACCTTTAATTATATGACATTTGCCGTTACGGCACAATGTACAAATGTAAACTTGTCTTACATGTATAAATATAGCCGTTCTCACAATTTTGACCATTGTTATCACATGTATCATATGATTTCAAATGAAATCTTCAGCCTATACTTAAGTGTGAAGTTAAAATAAGTCGTGAATATAACCAAGTTCAGTACGAACAATGATATGCAATGGTTTCCCTGATTTCAGTCTGTAAATATTGTGAAAACCACGATTCTTATCCTCAAATATCAGTTTTATAAATACATGAGTCAATGGGGAGAAATTTATTTTCGGATTGATCATTTTAAACAGGAAGATTTGATTTATAGCAAAGTAATCATTAGAATCAAGGGAGCCAGATCTGCTGTCTTTTCTTAAATTCTTATAAAATCGATGATGTTTGATAAAATAATTTCATAATTTGTTTTCATCTGAAAGATCTTGAATTTTCATTTTGTCTGTAAATTACTTTTACTTGTCTGTTAATTACTTTTCAAGTCGTCGTTTGATTTACCAGCTTTAAAGAAAGAGGCGATGAATATTACATGAAAAAAAAAAGTATGATACCAAACTATTTGTATGTTTATGAGTCAATTAAAAGGTATAAAGGGGAATATAATGAAATGTTTAATTGAATTTCTTAACGATAAAGTTATGTTACTTCCATGATATTTTGGTTGATTCTTAAAGTGTTGTAACATAGAATGGCTTTGTTGTTTAGTATACACGTATGTTGTACGTTAACAGAATAAAACGTTCTTGATAAAAACATATTGCTGCTATTTTGGCAAAAACTTCGTGCATGCACCATTTGCCCTTGAGAAAATATATGAACACGTTTCGTTTATACTTGTAACATTTACAAAATCATACCTTAGGTTTGTAAAATACAGGTAGCAGATGAATTACTTATTTCCCTATTTGAGCCCGACGTCCATTCCTGATAAAAATGTTATTTCAATATTTTAGTACATTATTTGAATATTGATGCCCATAATAATCATTTTACTAAGTAAACGACACTTGCTATTTAAAGATTGCTATCAATTTGGAAACATAAAATATCTTATCTGGAGTATTCTCTTTTATTTTTATCTATTATTATTTCTGAAAGTAGAAACACTTAAGCCATTACGCATAGCACGCCATATGCCGTTATATAATGCAATGAGAGAAACAAAAAAGTATAAATCAGATTAATTATAGCATTTGATTGCATTAATAAAAACTTTTGCATATTATTTAAAACATTCATGTGTAAAAGCAGTTTAAATATAATAATAGGTAAGGGTTCAAACTACCATTGTTTAAAAGGGTGTCGGGTAGGGGTATTTATCATCGTGAATGATAGATTCAGTTGTATATGGTTTGTTTGAATTCTAACTCACCTCTAAATTGTCAATTCATTTTCTTGCTTGTACTTAAAACCAAAATTATTGACCAGGTCATTAGCCATAAGAAGAATACCTATATTTATCTGGTCAAACATTTCCGCCACACTTTTAGACATTTAATTTCTGGCTAAATTGCGTCTTGTTGTTATAACATTGTTATGGACACAGACTGACTGAGTCTGCTTATGATAGATAGAGATAAAAATGATAGCTAGTATCAACAATCCATTGCTTTATCGGTGATTGTTATTTGATTTAAAAGAAAAAAGATATTGTGGTCCATAATCGTAAAATCTAAAAAAAATTTTTTTACAAAGATCATCTTAAGCACTTAAAACAGAAAAAAAATCAGCAAATGATAATAAAGAAACATCCTCAGAATTTTATGGAAATTCAGTTAGTGTACAAAGTTATAATACAAGAACTTTTGAACTAGTTTACATATAAAGTACAAAAGTTAGAAAAATATTTCCAGTACCGACTTGTCAAAAAAATGAATATCAATAATTTTCATTATCAAGTCAGTGTTTTAATTTATTTAAAAGAATCGCGCCTTTTAAAAGCCTGTCTTCTTTAATAGTTTTCTTTTTCTATTTTTCTCAAATTTTATTTGAAGAATGAATAGATTGCCACCCTACAATTTCAATCGAAATTGATAGCATGTGTTCATAGCAATGGCATTTAATCTGTTTTTGCACTGATGTCGAATGCTTCTATAATTTTATTCGTATTGACTTTAATTATTGTCTTCTGTAGGTTTATGTTTCATAATTTTTCTGTTTCTGCCAAACTCATATGCTATAAGTACTAAAAAAACATTCATATTTTAATTCGCATAAAAACGAGTATCTTCTTTGTGAAACGAAAATATCCATAAGCTATAAAAGTACAGCCTGACATCTTTAGACTCAAATTGCAGTGATAAGCATTCTTAATAATTGATATCTAGGGTTTAATGCGAAAAAACTGTAACTCATATTACATAATGAAGTAGTTACATGTTTGTCCGTTTCTCATCGATCCATCGATATGCAACCTTGACATTTAAAAGAAGGTAAATACATTTTGCAATTCGGTGGTGAGTTACATCGAACATGCAAATTATAACACGTTTCAAAGTTGTATATTTGACTTAAACGGACAGATGTCTCCTATCGTTTTCGGTCTTTGCCTATGTCAGTCTATGGAAAATAACATGTACAGTAATTTATTAAATTTTGTTAAGAATCTTGCATGAAATAATTTATTAATAAACAGATTTTTCAAGATGCATTTGGTGAATGTCTAGACCGGCCTGTGTCATTTTCTCAATCTGTTTATTTTTCTCTTCTATTTGTGCGTTTGTGCGTGCCTGTGTGCATGCATGTGTGTGTGTTTTATTCAGAATATTTAAAAAAAAATGAAGAAAATGATAAACAGTTTAATGGGGTTTAACCGACATTGGGACAAAAATTGCACAGACATACAATTTTACTTCTAATTCATAATATTTATTTGGATATTAAAAAAAATGATGAAAAATTCTAAAAGCTTTCAACTAAAATTGGGACAAGAATCGCAAAAAAATACGATTTTCTAGAGGAACTAGTTTTGAACATTACTTTTGTTTAGTTTCCATGTTTTAGCCTGACTACTAGAAGAATACGGGGAGCTTTTACGCTCAACCAGACATCGGCGTAACACTATGGTAAAGTGTTTGCATGCAAGTTGGTATTTCAAAACGTACTGAAGGGAATGGAGTGAACATGCTTTAAGGTCACTGTTTAAGGCACGTAACTTTGAAAGAAGTAAGGCCCCTTTAACTCTTCATTATCCTGGCTTTTGTTTTATCATAAAGGTCTGAAAAAAGTCAAACATGTTGACTTACCGACAGCTCTTGTTGCCTTTGACGTTTTACAAAAAGGATCATTGTTCTGTCTATAATGTTTTCATGTCTGACAAAGCATGTACTTAATATGGATTCTCTTTTCACAGGCGATAGAATGAAATATCTTTTCGAACAACTAAAACCAGTTACAGCAAGGTGCATTGACCTTACTATTTTACTGAATTAGTTATCGTATGGACTTTTCAATGATATTAATGAAGAAATTATTTATATCTTAAAAAAGTACTTCATTAAAATATGACACAAAAAGTTGTCCCTACCCTACCAGGATTGGAACCTTAGACCTTTCGCATTTTAAGCAAGCAAGTTAAAATTCCACAAGCTTCCATGGCAAAAAAAACATAAGCAAACAAAATGATTCTAAATGTAGAATTTCCATTATGGTTTCTAATCCTTTGGCGCCATTGTTGATGTATGTAAGAATCTAAACATATTTTTACTCTTCTGGCGTAAGTGAAGTTTCTTTACGCATGTAAGGCGTAACGTGTTATTTCTCTATACAGTCAAATATTTGTTTCTATTATTTAACTGTAACATTATCATGTCATGATCTATACATACACATATCTTAAATTCATCACTGTGCAAAATGTTTTGCAAATGTAATTGCTGTTTGATGTTTGCTATGTCATTTTCTCCTTTTAGCATCTCGTATTAACAACGCCAACTCATAACAACTTTGTATCATATGTTTGACATTTTGAAGAACACTAGCTTGCTTTTAAATTCATCTGTAAATAAAGAAATACAAGAAGGTATAATCTTGAGTACTGTCAAACACAATTTCCTCTTAAGTGGAAACACTTGAGACAACAATAATAACCAAACATAATTAAATTGTCGTCATTAAATAAAACTAGAGAATCGAAATAGAAGATCGTTTGAACAGAGTGATGTTTTCAATCGTTGTTACATATATAACATTTATATAAAAG
The DNA here is from genome assembly GCF_026571515.1 of Ruditapes philippinarum. NCBI lineage: Eukaryota > Metazoa > Mollusca > Bivalvia > Venerida > Veneridae > Ruditapes > Ruditapes philippinarum. The sequence goes on from NW_026852076.1 coordinate 45,185, forward strand.
CTTGTTATGAGATTCTGAGAAACCCACAGCGTCAAATGCTTTGTTTTATTAAATTTTTTGCAAGAACTGTTACAAAATGACAATAAATATCATTATCTGGAAAATAGCAAAACCCAACGGTGTCTACAAAGTATTGTGAATTTAAATGGCCAAGAAGCATAACGTTTTCAATTATAAAACATCTCCGACATACATGTTTCCTTACGAAACGTCAGTGATTCTACTGTGGTGTCCGCTGATGCCTGAAATAATACATGAAAGGGAACCTTTGACCTTCTATATAACCCTGTTGTGTTGTTGCAACGTAAAACCCAACACAAACCAAACAACAAACAAAAACATATTTTTTTTCATTTTGATATATAATTTGTCTACATATTTTTGTTAACATATGTAAAAATATGCCATTAGCACTTAGGTAAATGTCTTTATATTTTTAATTTTAGTGAATCAATCTCCTCATAAAATCTTCACCAAGTAGCATTACAAATAATCTCGCCTTTATCAATTTTACTGATAAATATCCTTCTGTACTAATTTAAAACGATATTGATGCATTACAATTGATAAATTACTGTATGATAAGTTCGGCAGTTATTTGAAGTGTGGTTTATTTAATGTCTGATGTTTTAATATGAATTATGCAAGCGATATTTAACTTTTGTCAATTTGTCTTAATAAACCAAACTAACAATTTATTCATTAATATTCTTCAATTTCATTGTTTTACTCTCCTTAGGCACAATAATTATTTAAAGCACAACATCATTCTCTAACTTTGGAAACTTTTGATTTAAGAAAGGCATTTTTCATTCCAATTAAATCTCAACAGTCATTTTCTAAAAAGTGCAGTGCTTACTTTTTTAAGGCTGAAATATTGTGTATTGTATTTGCTTATATATGTTTTATTAGTATTTTTATCAAACAAATTCACACAATTGTATCTAAGCCTTAACTGTTTTAACTATAAATTATTGTCAATCTCCATTTTAATAGTCAGTCTCTAATTCTACTTCAATTCAACTTGACAGCAAAAATGAGTGTAATGTCACTTTAAGCACAAAACCTTTTTTCATGATCAGTTTTGTAAGGAAACTAATTCAGTAAGGAGAAATTAATTTGAGGATTGATCATGTTGAATACTTTGGAAGATTCAATAAATAATAATAGCAAAATCGGAGCAAGGTCTGCAGTCTGGTCTGATATCTAAGAGAAAAATAAATTTTCAGATGTTTTGATAAGATAATATCATGATTATTTTCATCTAATCGATCTTGAAATTTTATTTTATCTGAACATCTCTTAACAAATCGTCGTTTGATATTTCAGATTTTTAGAAAGTCAATAAATATGTAATTTACATGATTTCATTTTATCAATTTTATTCAGTAAAACTTAACATCAAAACTTCCCTAGATATTTTATACGTTTGGTGAAATATGGCTACTTAAATGAAAAAGAATGGCATAAAAGCAACTGTCATTTGACCTAAGGCTTCTATCAGCTGAGAGTAAAAGCAAGAATGCGTACTTTCTAAAGTAAAATCAAGGTTTGCGTTGCTTTTAATCGGACATGCAAACAACTGGCAAACCTAAAAGCAAACACTGTTCAAAATAGAATCATAAGCAAATCTGTCAGGAAAGCATAAGGTAAACTGTGAATGCTAGGTTATGCATCATTTGCAGAGTTCTTTGTTATAGCCCGATCAACTAAAATTGTAGGAAAATATACCGATTTGAGGTTGTCTGACCGTCTCGAACAATAATCAGTAAATGAGATTGACATTGTAAGGATTGTTGTATCAAAGAAAAAATAGGTGAAAGTAGGTCTAAATAAATACATGTTTACTGCTTGCTGTAAACTACACAGAGGAATAAATGCCACAACAACGCATTATATCTTTTTCAGTGTCCGTGTAAGTAAACATTTATAGGACCATTATACACCTGGATTTTGTAGATTGATTGCTTTATCCTGCAAAACTAAAATTGTAATGGCGTATACTGGTTTGTGGTTTTTTAAGGCCGTCTGCTTGTCTGTAGGTAACATTTTGTGAGCTCAACCAATTTAAATTGAACGTTACAGGCTTAATGTACATAAAGTTAACTGCATTTTGAAAAGAATTTCAGTTAGACCCATAAATGACCTTACAGGTCAATTACTTAAATTATAAATTACCATAACTATATTATTAACGGGTTTATTTTTCTTATACTTAAAACATACCTTTAAGCGCGTGACCTTGATATTTTATGATTTTGAACGGCCTTAAGCTTTACAATAATTATTATGAATTTATTAAATTTTGCTCTAAAATTTCATTTTTATTGATTCAAACAAAACAACAAACATGATAAAACTAACATGTTAAATAATAATTCAAGTATGACCTTGAAATTAAAATGACCTTAATATTTTGTGTTGTTTGAATGTGGCAGATTTGATACTTTGACTAAACAATATTTCAGAGAAAAAACTATCCAGATGAGGTGTATATTTTTTCAATTAGAAATAAAAGTAAATGTTTTTGTTTCTTAAAAATTGATCACCTTAAGTGAAATTAGTAATTTTGATATGTTATGTTGACAATTGTACGTAACAGTTCTAAAAAGGCTCTTATACAGTCATACATAATCTTTCTTGTACTTTAAACAAAATTTATCGACCATGTCATTAACCTCCAGAAGAATAACTATCTAGCATAATATCCGCTAGACTTTCTAGACTAAACATTTATTTCCTTGTTTTGCGTCTGCTGACAGTAATAATTCATTGGGCTTTTTGTAAACATAGAACACTCAAAAACCTTCAAAATTCGGTGACATTACAAACATTGTATGTGCGAATCGATTGAGCTATTTGGTTTTTAAAATAAAACCTTGCGGCCATGACCCTTAACACTGGCAAAATAAAACAATATTTGCTGACTTTCCACAACTCATTGGTCATAGAATCTTAAATGTTACACTTGTATAATTCAATGGAAAGCTGCACATGACACTCGAGTGAATGAATTGATTCATTAAGGATCCTTTTTAATGTAACAATTGTCAAGATAATATGACAGTAGTTAACCGCATACATGAATCGTCGGAATGAATGCTTCAACAAAGCTTAAATCATATTATGATCATCAAAGTAAATTTAACATTCTGACTAAAAGTGTTTTGATGTTATTTGTTATTTCTTGTTGATATATTTTGTTCAATAGAAGACAAAAATCATATAAGTAGTTACTTATTAAATGCTAAAAGTACAGCTGACATGTATATCACTTAATTGTAGTGTTTTTTCAGTTATCAACGCTACCATCATAATAATTGACTTTGCCAGTTTGCCATTTAAAAGATGATGACAAGATATATTCCAAGTAATAAGACAGATCAAGCATACATTCAATTAGACGTTTCAAAGCTGCAAACGTACACGTCTTTTATCTTTTACTGCATTTGCCTTTGGCATTCTATAGGAATTTACTTGAAAAACTACTTGATTAAATAGAGTTTAAACATTTTCATCAAAGGTCAGAAAACTAAAACATAAACACCAAAGCTTAGACGTGACGATTATTTTGTAAATGTAACTAAACAGGACATAAGAAAACTGGCATAACATCACTTTATCAAATATACCTGGTGGTCTAAAAGTTTTGAAGGGTTTTAATTGCATGCATATTGTTCTTCTATTTCTTTGACATTTCCAATTGTTTTATTTAAGCAAATACATTATATAATAGTTTTACGTATAATACATTTAGTTTATAATTACCCAACCTATATTTCTTCTCTAAACTCAACTGAAATAGCTTGCTTGTTATAGACCCAAGTAGAATTTCACCTACTGGTAATTATCATAATTATGCTCATTTACTTTATTTCCCAATGTTTGGGCTTGCTCAAGCAACTCGTTAAATAATTTACAGTATTTTTTATTCTAATTAGATTTCAACAGTCATTTTCAAACGGTACGAACCAAAAGTTATAAAAATTAAAAGCATAAATCGTGAATCTCTCTAAGCTGTAAACATGACACATTATTTTATCTATTCAATATCAAATAATTGTACGTTTTCCTGTATTCCGTTAACGTGAATTCACAATAATCTTTCAGACATACATTTTCTATTTCATATTTGCTATGTCATTTCCTCAATATAACATCTGGTTGTACCTGCACTAATTTATATGAGCTCCTCACAATCATTTGTATGCATTGTTGTACATTTTGAGAAACATATGGTTGCTTTTAAAGCTATTTGTCAATCTGGATACACAAGATGATACCATCGATATAATTTCCTCAAAATTGGAAACATTTTCAAAGTAACAAGAAATGATAACAAAATATATCTTTTTGTTATCCAATGAAATAAGAAAATTGAAACTTGTGTGAACAGGGTGATATTAAAAAAAATTGTGTTGTTGTTTTTTCTCCAATCTTTGAAAAATATGGGGCCATTTTACATTTATTTTGTATAAACGATTATTATACATAGGCGTAATTGTGCAGTATAGAGTAACTAACTATTCGGAACACATATCAGCTACATGTAAAACATATATTTACTGCAAATAATAAATTTTAACATATCGGAAGAATTGAAACCCCAGAGACATTTACAACGAATTGGTTAATAAACATTACCTCCTATATTATGAAACCTCTACCATGTACATATTTCATTTTGATATATGATGGTTGTCATTCTAAACATACAGCACATGATAGAGGTTTTCTTTTCTTGTACTTAAAGGGAAGTTTATTGACCGCGTACAAGTGCCCATTAGCCTTGACATAAATGACATTATCTATGAGTGCATTTCCTTTTTTCACGTACAAACAACATTACTTAACATTGACAATAATTACGCCTAGCTTGACGATTTTACTGATAAATTTCCGTCTGTACATATAAGAAATTATATTAAATTTTATGCATTTCAGTTGTTTACTAACAATACAATAAGGTCGGTAGCTATATGAAATGTGTTTGATTAGATGGAACTAAATATACACTTTGCACGTGAACTTGTATCCTTTTAAAGTAGAAAATTGTCTTATTTCAAAGTTATTATAAATCTTTATAAAACTCTACGAGTATATTATTTGTTTTACCAATGACGTAACCTTTTATCATCTTTGACAAAGCGGAAGGAATTGCCGTTGCTTACTTTTGTTTTTTACTTCCAAAAATAATCATATTGCTTAATATGTATATTAGTGAACTTTAATGTTTATATCTTGTTGAATGAAAGATAAAATAATTTATTCTGTTTCTATTCCCTTAAAGTTAAGTCTTCATGCAAAATATGCATAATGTAACAATAAAAAGAGAATGAATTAATGTGTTGTACCAGATATCAGGTTATGTTATTTGCTCCATATCTGATTTAAATAACAATAATAATATTAGTTGATCCAAATTGTTCATTTCTATTGCAAGCCTTTGAATATAAAAGGTAGTTCTGTTTATTTTACCAAAAATGTTAACTTGTAACGACAGTTATGTAATCTGTAATGGCCTTAGCAAATGTAAAAAAACTCGTCTAACAAATCCTTTAATGGAATTTTCCTGGAATTATCAACGGTAGCACCCTCAGAATTAATCGAGTCAATTAGATTCAAGTGTACCGGAAGAACAGTATAATAACACATTTTATACTGGCGGACATTTTAAAATTGAACGTACAATTTAACCATACAATAAGTCTTTGTTCATAGGAGCCATACATTTAGGCCTGTGATATGCATTTTCGCCACTGTGTCAAAGAAGTAGTGATATTCTTAACACTAAATTGGGTCGGGGCTTTAAAACAAAGTGAATAAATGGCAAACTAGTGATTAATTAATGGTAAGTGTGACTTAATAAGAGATTTACCGGTTATAACCAGATTGTTTTCTGCACATGTTATACATGTTTGTATCTCAAAAAGCATTATTGTTCTATTTTAAGTTATTCTGAACAAAAATAAAGATGAGAATATCACTCAAGCCCTAAAACATGAGTTTTGTTCGATAATTTTGTTTGAAACGACATTTAACTAACTACTATCTTCCAAGAACACTGCATTTCTCCAGTTATATTATTTATTTTCTATTGTACTGGCTAGTGTTTTGATATGAAATACAGTATGCGATATATAATTTTGTCAATTTGTCTTAAACCCAACTGAAAATTCATCCATTAATAGTCTTCATTTTCAGTAATTGTGTTTGACACTGGATGATTTGCTCTTAATAAAGCACAATCAATATTTTTTATAAAGTATAACCAGTGACTTGAAAGACATTGTTCATTTTAATTAAATATCAGCAGTCTTTCAGTAAAGAAACAATGCTAACTTTTCCAAGGCTGAAATATTGTGTATCGTTTTTCCTGATAAATGTTTAATTAATATTAATATCAAATGAATTCATACAAAGGTTACTTCGGTTATATTTTAGTATGACACTTGACCGTCCGTCTATTTTTCCGTCCGATAGTCTATGATAAAATGTGGCATGCAACTATGAGGGCACACATTTTAAATTCTGAAATTCTATTCATGTAATTGTTTGATTTATTCAGGAATTGTAACATGTGCAAAAAGTCGATAGATGTCAGTGTATAAGATGAAAATAAATATTTTATTAACAAAATTACATAACACATTTTATAACTTCGTTATTTATATAAACTGGAAAAATATAATAACAAACTTTTATAGAATAAAAACACATGAAAATAAATATATTTTATTACCAAAATTACATCACACATTGTATATGAGAAAAACTTCGTTAATTATATAAACTGGAAAATTATACGAAAACCGCTTTTTTTTTTAATAAAGACACAATATTTTATTACCAAAATTACATTACACATTGTAGATAAGTTAATCTTTGTTATTTATATAAACTGGAAAATTAAAAAAAACAGCTTTATTTCATGCTTTCCAGTGTTTTATTGTGATATATCAGATGAATTTATAAAATATAATTTTCACTGTGGCCGGACTATATCTGAATGCGGATGAAAAGAAAATCAAAACTGAAAGGAATAACAGGCAAAAATAAATACCGTCATGCGTAAATTTTGCTTCTTTCGGAAAAGTAAGTCGATGTCACCATACATTATGTTAAAAATATAACAAAATTAAAGAAATTTAACAGAACTATATTTCAAATTTGTTGATGTGACATCATGATGTGATGCCGTAACAAAGGAGAATGCGCGACGTTACGCGGCAAAATCAGAAAAAAAATCAGTGAAATTATATTTCAATCTTACATGCAAAACAAACAAATATCCTCTATTTAATTGAATAAATGAAAATAGATATATTTTATTACCAAAATTACATTACACATTTTAGATAAGTTATTTATATAACTGACATCATATTTTATTACAAAATTGACATAAATAAGCTTAATTGCCGCATTGTTTTGAAATCTGCTCACATTGTCAGATAATTAAAGGAGTGTTTCGGCGTCAATTAAATATTTCTACAACAAGCTTAAGGTGATTGGCTTATTAAAATTAAAGGTGTGACAAATGTTTTAGATGTGCGTTTTTTTAATCAATTATCGTAAATCAATTTTCGTAATGATCACATGTGTTTGCAATATTCTTTTCTTAATATTTGACATATATTTAATATATGAAATATATATTTATATATATAAATATTTATTGACATTTATGTTTATGATTAATTCAATATTTATTTCAACATATAATTACTTTCTTGTAAATGTACTCCTGTAATAATCTTACTTTGATAAATTGAAAATCCGCGATTGGGGCTTCAAGTTCATGTTACTTGTACTAAGAAACATTATTAAATTATTGTCATTGTCAAATTATTAAAACTAAAGGAAAAAAATTGTTGATAACTAAAAAAAATCATTGTTAGATCTATAATCATACTGTGGCGAATCGTTATTTAACTGTGGCGAATCGTTATTACTCTGTGGCGAATCGTTATGTGTCGAATCGTTAGACTGGCGAATCGTTACTAATTCGTTAAGAATACATACCATCGCGGAAAACATAAAAAACTGAAATATATATGTACTGTAATAGTAACATTTAACAAATTGGGGAAAAAAAAAGAAAATCTAAAAAAATCTATACAATTTTTGGTGTATTTAAACGGCCAATAGTCAATACATGTTTATTATGCATCTGCGATTCACATATAACATATATAATGTGCTGAACGTTTTTTAAATGGTTTTTACAGTAAATGCTAAAGATATTTCTTCCTTGTACTAATGTCAAAGTTGATTGACTAATAAATACAATTCTACCATAAGCCTTGACACGGATATTGCTCTTTTCTTGTAGTACATTTCCTTTTCTCCTAAAAACATCACTAGATATAGAATATAATTTCGCATTAATAATTAACAATTACTGTAAAATATACTTCCGTATAAGTTAACGATGATATTGATATACATTGTACTTTAAATGATGCTATGCTATATATGATTAAGCCGGTAAATATCTGAAATATGTTTGATATGATGTAGATAAATGAATGCATTGTGCATGAACTAGAAATTGATTTTTTTTAATTCAAGTAGGAAACCGTTATTTTCACATAGTATGAGTTACCTCCCCTAATCGCCATTGAAAACAATATATGCCTAAGAAAAAAATCTCTGATAATTTATCATATATATGTAAGCTGATTAAAACTTTTTCGATATTAGTCTTTTAATTACATTAATATTTTCTTCAGCTATGTCATGTATATGATAAACCATTACCATCATTATTTATATGTTGAGTTTTTATAATCATTATATATGGGGATCGTTGCCGTTTGCGATGTGTAAATTACTTTCTTTGTTCACCTTACAATACTTTACTTTCCAACATTTGTAAGAAAATAACAAGATGGAGGCATGGAAAAATAAAGGAACATTTCTAAAGGATGCATGTATATAGCCAACTTGATGTCATTTCATTTTCTCTGGTATATAATATTGCAGTTACAAAAGCACCTGCGTTACTCATAATTTACTTAACAGATATCATACAATATGACAGGTCGCATCAATATACTGACGACTCTTGTGTCGTTAACAAAACAGTATTGTTTCTTAGAAAAATTAGAAAGGTAACGATAGTTTGCTTTAATGTGTAAAGGGGCTAGTAGTTTGAGCGCTCGGCCACGGACGCCTCCTAATAGCGAAAAAGAGCAAATAATATTAAGGTTAGTAAAATAAGTAATGATATCAATAACAATGATGATGATGATGATGGTGGTAGTGATGATGAAATAAATATTAATAAAATGTGCTTAACTACAATTTAAAAATAGGAATGTTATGTAACTGATAATCCCAAACTGAAACAGCATGCCTCCAGATAAATAGTAAAAAGATTTTCATTAAATTAATAAAACTGAGCTACGTCTTTCATTTTAAATCTGACACTATAACCATTTGATGATTAATTGTGTTATAAATAAGTTTTATTATGAAACAAATACCCCTTTTTCCTTCACGTAACGAACAATTATCGTTTATTGTCATGATTAAATTTACCGTACTATTAAATTAAATGAAAGTACCTTCTTTTATAAACTGTTTCACCACGTGGCCTTTAAATGTATTTACGCATCTAGAAAATACAAAACAGTCTTCAATTTTCGTACCTTTATATGGATTATTTCCTTAAAAGGCAATATAATTCAAAACAATCACTGCATAGCATCTGCTACAGTAACCTTATACAGCATGACAAAAATCCATGTGAAATTAGACAGATTGCTACGAACTTGGATGCTCTTGAAAATATTATTTTCGTTATGCATCTGCGTAATAAAACTCAGTTTGAAGCAAGAGAAACAATTTTAATTGTCTAAGTCTGTATGAATTCAGTAGCGGCTGATTGTTTGAAATTGCCCATGTATAAAAAGTTCGGAATGATTCTCAACGTCAATAGAGGCATATGTTGGACGTCTGTAGATGAGAACTGTTGCACAATCTAATTTATAAAACTGATTATTAATAATCTAGAATGCTTAAGTTTAAAGTTACTTTTTAACCTTTTCAATATTAATTGACAAATCTCTAGCATTTTACATGGCTAGACACTTATTAAATAGAATACAATCCTTGACAGCCATCTTGATATCTATGAACAAACCATAAAAAAGTTTTTCGTATAGACGCCTTAAAGCGGCCTTCACTTTTTCTAAAGGTCAACAAGTAACAATACGTTGATTTTAGATAAATCGTTTCATATAATAGTCAAATCAAAAGAATAAATGTGTAAAATAAAAATACATAAACAATAAGGAAACCTCTAATCTACCGGTCCGCTCTCTATATGTAAATTAGTAAGGCGGTCGGTTCGATTTTCAATCTTCTATTGTTTAAACTTTAACACACGTCACTGTTTTAAAGAAGGCTTAACAGTGATATGATGCACCTTTCTTTCTTTCAAAGAATTGCGTTCCAACGCAAATGAAAAGTGAAGGCTGATTTACCAGTCGACCGAAATTGTTTCTTGAAAATGAGCAAGCGCAAGCAAGAAAAAACTACATATTTTCAGTTGATTTATTGCACTTTTTCCAGGGAAAGTATAATATTTAATATCTCAGACGCACCTGCTCATTTCAAAGTGTTATCTGTTAAAATAACTAAAAGACGTTGGATTTTTTGTTGTTTTTATTCAAAAATATTAAGATATTTATTTAATGAAAATACATGAAAATAATGTGAATTATTTGATCCGCTTTTATTCAAATAAATTACCAGATACTTCATCACGCACCCTATAACAAATTTCAAGTCTTGCACTAAACAGAAGACATACGTATACGAATATATCTTGTCGCCCATAAAAGAAAGGAACAGAAACCCAACCACCACGCAATCAGATTAACACAAAACAGTAAATCTTTAAGGTTGTATGCTTGAGTATGGTCAAATTACAAGATCTATTACATAAAAGGGAAGTCAGGCTATAGATTGTAACAGGATAACGTTCCCATCAGAAAAATGGAAATAGTAGGTACAAAGTATAAACTGAAGGTTAGTTTGTAAACATGATCGGAAACTGAAACTGAAATGCAACATGGAGTTTGAATTTTCAAAACGAATACATCCAAAATACCAGTACGAAAGAAATATGTTTGTATAATTATTTCCTTATAAGGAAATGTCATCTGCATGAAATCATTTAGAATTGTTAGAAACATAAATGTGTGCCCAATAATTATTTATTCTGTTTACGTACAAATTTAATGCGTTTTAAATAACAGATACATTTTTACAACTCTTTCAAACACATTCCATAATATTATGGAAGCAACTGAATTTATCCGCTAAAAAGAATATTTTATAAGATATAGTTTTATATAGTCTTAATATGTCCCTCGTTGTTCTGAATACAAATTCTAACTGTAAAGCTAAAGAAACCTGAGATAATTAATGAAATCAAAATATTTACATGAATCAAATTAGTTAGACATTTTCCATGTTAAAATTTGAAATAACTTTAATGATATAACATAACTTAGTCCATGCGATATAAAATGTGCAAATGAATTTCAACGTTTTAGCCGCGTGATTCCAATAGAAATAACTATCAGATCCAATCTTATCAATTGAGACTCATTTCAATTTCCAGACTGCAAATTTTCATATCAAATCGACATTATGTCCCAAATAGTCTTTTTTCTTTATTTTTTGAAGATAGAATAAATCATACCAATTCGTTATAGTTCTTGAAGTAACAAGTCAAAAATAACAGTGAAATAAACAGGTCATTATACATTTTTTATACTCTGTTGAGAACAATACTGATTTTATTGGACTTGTTAACAGTAGCAAACATATACCAATATAATTTATCTTTGTACTCAGCATTGTATAATAACCTCATATTATCACCATTGCTTCAAATTTTAATATTATTATCAAATAAAGCGCTGAAGAAGTAAATGTCGTATTGGGCAATCAAGGAAGGCATGAGTCACATTGTAATAATTCAAAACATTTCGGAAAAACACATTGTTTTACTTACCTCATTATAAGGTACAGTTTTGTTCCATCATTGCTTGTATGAAAACAATCCCATTCTTCATATATGGTACCACTTAAGGTTTGAAAATCCCAACCTGTCATGTTGGTAGTGGTAAACGTCAGCTCTTCTTTATCGCTGTCAATCCAAACCGAGTTTTGGAATTGTTCAGGTAAAGTGCATGCTGCAGATGCTCCTGAAATAAGAACCAACGGTACTGTAACAAACGGCGCGTTGTCGGACTTTCGTCTTGTCGTCCTGTCGCTTACGATCCACGCCGAACGGCGCGTTATCGTGCGACGTATTGTCGAGATGTCACTTTGTCGCTCGGCTCAAATCGAAGGATTGGCTATTGGTCGCACGACAACTTACCGTTTGACGTGCTTTGCTAGCGACAGGACAACAAGACAGTGCGCAAACGCGCCGTTTGGCGCTTTTCGCTAGCGACAGAACGAAAAGGTGATGACGATATAGGTTATGTTGTCACTATCGACAACGAAACGCGCAAAGTGTACTAAGTCAGCCACTATAGTGTTGTATTCATTTTTCAATGTCGGAAAACGTAATACTACCCAGATGTGGTACGTAACCTTTGTGTGGTTTACTTAATAAGAGATCGTAATTTGTTTATTTCAACTGACCATAACACAAACAGGGGTACTGCTTCAACCCTGCATGTCATATTATTTATCGAAGATGTATCTTGAAAATTGAACATTTATTTCAAGGAGTTGTAAATTGCACAGAGATTATTTAAAATGTTTTCTGAAAAAGAAGAAAAACAAACAAACAAACAAGCAATTTACTTGTATAACACCATAAGATGCACAATTAATAAAAAAAATTCAGCACGATCCGTCAAGTAAACAGTATAATAATTTTTTAGCACATATTATTAAGTTATGATTATGAAAAAATTAACTAATTTTCCTCTGATATTACCTTGTAGAAGAAAAGTATTGAATATCACTAAATAAATCAAAACGTCCATATTTCATAAGCCTTTTTATAAAATTTAAATCGCAATATATACCTACAATCTAAAGCGCTTATTTTCATGATGAATCTTATCAATCAATGAAAACAAAAGGTTTAACGATTAAATGAGGCATGTCTTTGACAAGGACAATGACAAAATTTATTTGCTTTTTGGACTGCAGCCCATGCAAAAAATATAATACACAACCGATTTACAGAGTATAGTAAGTGCATAACAATTGATACATCAATCATTTACATACATCAGATAAATATCAATACTATAATAAATATATATTGTTACAACATTATTATTATATATTTGGCAGATATAATGCATATTAATACAAAACATACAGCAACATATTTTCAAGATTTTCATGTGTTGTTGACATAAATATATTAAACGTATTAAAGTTTGGTTGTAAGTGATATTTCTTTGGTAGGTGATTGTTGCGTAAATCATTATAATGGTCACATATAAGTGAGAAAAGATATTGATCTTCCCCTTTCTACTTCAATATCTTTTAGAATTGGACAAAAACAACATACAGTTTTCGTCTTTTGTATCTTAATATACGATCGATAATTGATTTTAATGTAAATGCGAATCTATTGTTCCTTTTTTAAAAAATCGATAGTTTTTGGATTTTTAAGAGTTATTACCTTGTACAGTTGCGTGTATTTGTAAACAGTTTATATATCAATATCTTAGTGGCTGAAAGAAAATACCCAGAGCTTTAAAGCATATCTCTTTCAAAATGAAATTTTGTTTTAAATCTTGCATTACGGTTTGAAAAAAGAAATTACGGTAACATTTAAAACTTGAAATCATAAAATATGCCCACATTTTGACATTTTTATTCTCCTCTTCCGTTAATCGTTGAATTGTTGATCTGTTCACCTTTTAGAACTATCTTTTATTTCTTTGAAGGCCATAAGCTTTGAATTTGAACTAAAATATGTTTCTTCTAACATGATAACATGCGAAAACTTGTATCAATTGTGTATTTTCAATCTGTAATGTCCTAGGCAAATGTCAAAAGTGCAATTTGACAAGTCTCAATTCTAATGTCATTGATATTACCACTAAATTAATTCCGTCATTTTTACTTGCAACGGGAGAGCTCTTGCTATATTTCCAGTATCAAATTCACATGTAAGGCATATTAAAGTTTAAAGTATAATTAAGCCATCAAATACGGTTTTGATTGTAGAAGCCATACACTTTTGCTTGTGATATATACATTTGTCACTTTCTGACGAAAGAATTGTGATATTCTCAATAAAGAGGATCAAGGATTGGAAATGTTGCTGAATAAAATTTTGTTTAAACAGTTTGTCTTTGAGATTATTTTAATGGCACGTTCTACTTAATTAGACATATGCAAAAGTATAATAAGACAGTTTTCCGTGCAAAATATAACTTTTTAATGTATATATTTAGAACAACATAATATTAAGTGACATATTTGAAGTGAGAAAACCACTTATATTTCTCAAACATGCACTCAAACAAGTTATCGCTTGAATATTTTGTTCGAAGCGACAATGATCTACTATCTCACCAGACTACAAGCAAGTTATGTGCATTTCAGATTTTTATAAGCTGATATTGTAAAATGTGAAAGCGATATTTAACTTTTTGTTATTTTGTTTTTAGCCTAGCTCACTATTCATCCATTAATGCTCTTAAATCTCATTAATTTTGTTTGATACAGGATGACATTGCTCTTAAGCACTATCAATAATCTCTAGCTACGGAAAACGGTGTTGCAACAAGAACGTTTTTCATACCAATTAAGCCATTAACTAAAAATACGGGGATTACTATTCCAATGTTGAAATATTGTGTGCCATATTTGCTTAAACATGTAGAATTGGTTTTAATAATATATTTTAAAGAAAGAAATTTTGGTCGTATTTGAGTGCGGCGTTTGTCCGTCCGTTTGTCCTTACATCAGCTACATTGATGCCCACTCAGTCTCTTGATAACGATTAGTGGTGCTGTCTTATACTTAGTTACTTAACCAGCAGACAATAGTAGGGACGATACACATGGCAAGAAGATGACACCTATTTATGATTTTGCGGTAAGTATGTCAAACATTAAGACTTTACATCAGCCACATTGATGCCCGTTCAATATCTTTGTAACTATCAGTTTTGCTGTCTTCATATTTAGTAGAAGGGATGCTCATTATAACTTAAACAAAAAGATCAGTAAGGACGATTCATATGGCCAGTAGGGACCCCAATTGGTGATTTTGAGGCCAGGAGGTCCAAGGCAAAAGACATATAGAAAGGACACTTTTGCATGGCCATTGTACATTCTGTGCCCCTTTCTACCCTGTCAAATTGTAATCTAAAACCATAGTGACATATAAGAAAATGTTATAGGGCTTGAACCCACGATCCGTGATTGCGAGTCAGATACCTTAACCACTTGTCCTCCCGGCTTGTAATTATTTTGCTTTTGCCGTTACGGTACAATGTATAAATGTAAACTTGTCTTACATGTATAAATATAGCCGTTGTTGATACTCACCATTCTGACCATTGTTATCATATGAATTCAAATGAAATCTTCAGCCTAAACTTAAGTTTGAAGTTAAAAATTAGTCGTAAATATAACTAACTATACAATATATGTTCAGTACGAACAATGATACGCAATGGTTTCCCTGATTTCAGTCTGTAAATATTGCGAAAACATAAAAAAAACCACCAATTCTTATCCTCAAAGATCAGTGTAATAAAGACATGAGTTAATTGGGAGAAATTTATTTTGGGATTGATCATTGTTACAAGGAGATTTGATTTATAGCAAAATAATTATTAGAATCAAGGGAGCCAGATCTGCTGTCTGTTCTTAAATTCTTATAAAATCGATGATGTTTGATAAGATAATTTCATAATTTGCTTTTCATCTGAAAGATCTTGAATTTTCATTTTGTCTGTAAATTACTTTTCAAGTCGCCGTTTGATTTACAAGCTTTAAAGAAAGAGGCGATTAATATGACATGAAAAAAAAGTATGATACCAATATTTTTGTATGTTTATGAGTCAATTAAAAGGTATTAAGTGTGGGGGATAATAAAATGTTTTATTGAATTTTCTTAAGGATAAACTTATGTTATTTCCATGACATTATCATGGTTGATTCTCAAAGCGGTTGTAACATAGAATATTTCTGTTGTTTAGAACACATGCATATTGAACGCTGACAAATAACACTTTCCACAACAAAGCATATTGCCGCTAGTTTTGCTAGAATTTCGTGCATGAACCATCCTCTCTTGATGAAATATACAAACGCGTTTCTTTCATACATGTACTTTATACTTGTAACATTTACAAAATTCCTACCATAGTTTTGTAAACAAAAGGTAGCAGACGAATTCTTATTCCCTTCTGGAGCCCGACGTTCATTCCTTAAACAAAAATCTCATTTCAATATTTAGGTACATTATTTGATATTTGAAAATGGATGCCCATAATAATTATTTTACCATTTACACGACACTTGCTATTTAAAGATTGCTATCAATTTAGAAGCACAAAAATGTCTTATCTGGATTATTCTCTTTTATTGTTATCAATATTATTTCTGAAAGTAGAAACACTTAAGCCATTAAGTATAGCAAACCATATGCTGCTATCTAATGCAATAATGAAATAAGATAAATACACATGTATGAATAAGATCCAATTTACCATTTGATTGTATTAAATTAAGTTAAAGTATGAAAGTCGTTTTAAACAGAATAATAAGTAAGCCTTCAAAATACTATTGTTTAAAAGGGTGTCGGGTTGGACTAATCTACTTATCACAGTTATAGACCCAGTTGTATAAAATTGTTGACATTCAAACACGGCACTAAATTGTCAATGCATCAGCTTGCTTGTACTTTAAACCAAGTTTATTGACCAGGTCATTAACCATAAGAAGAATAACTATATATATCTGGTCAAACATTTCCGCCATAATTTAGTTTCTGGCTAAAATGCGTCTAATTGATATGACAGAAGTAGATTGACATAATCCGAACAGAAAACTTTTCCGAAGTCTGCGACATTGTCATAGGTGTGGACACAGATTGACTGTGTCTGCGTATGATCGATATAGAAAATAATGATAGCTCATATCAACAATACCTGGCTTAATCAGTGCAGCAAATGTTGTTAAAGTTAAAGGAGCTCGTCCGTGGTCAAAATCGTGGAATAAAAACATTTGAAATTCTTACATAGATCATCTTAAGCACTTTAAACAAACAAAAATCAGCAAAGGATAATAAAGAAACATCCTCAGAATTTTATTGAATTCCAGTTTGTGTGCAATTCGCAGCCTATTTGCATTGC
Organism: Ruditapes philippinarum; assembly: GCF_026571515.1. NCBI lineage: Eukaryota > Metazoa > Mollusca > Bivalvia > Venerida > Veneridae > Ruditapes > Ruditapes philippinarum. Next base: position 62,556 of record NW_026852076.1, read on the forward strand.
TGTACATTTTCGATAATTTTTCACAACATAAATGTTTAATCCCGACAAAAGGGCTGTGGAAATGATCTGCATATTTGCACAAAAGTTATAAAACAAGAACATTTGAACTTGTTTACAAAAATTAGAAAAAAATTCCAGTACCGACTTGTCAAAAAACCTCTGTGAAATCACTTTGATCATCTGCAGATATGATCATATATATGGCTGTGGTCATGGAACGTGTAATGTAACACTTGTGATATTTCGTGATAATCTGTGTATTGAAACCAAACAAAATGGTTTATACATGTATTGTTCAAGTAATATATATTACAATATTCATTTTGATTCGTTTGCTTTTGTCTTTATATTACTAGAATGACTCCTTTTTGCAATAAAATGGTTGGGAGTTATGATTTCTTTTAATAAAAACTCAGGTTTTACTATATCTATGAATGAATTTTATAATGAGACCTACTTTTGAGATAATTAATTCATGTCTCTGATTGAATAATTACAATTCAACTTCAACAAAATTATTAGCCTTTCAACAGTTTCTTTATTTTGTTTAACATTAGGTACTTAAATGTAGTTAACACGGGGGTATTAATGTCTATACTTAAAATTTAAAAATAAATATCAATAATTTTCTTTATCAAGTCAGTGTTGTGATTCTATTTAAAAGAATCGCGCCTTTTAAACGGCAAGCCTGTCTTCTTTAATAGTTGGGTCATTTTTCTAATTTTCTTAAATTTTATTTAAAGAGTAGATTGCAACCCTACATTTTCAATTGAAATTGATAGCATTTGTTCATTGCAATGGCATTTAATCTGTTGTTGTTTGTTTTTTTTGCACTGATGGGGAATGTTTCTATAATTTTATTCGTATTGATTTTAAATATTTTCTTCTGTAGGATTATGTTTAATAAATGTTCTGTTACTGCTTAACTCATATGCTTAAAGTACTAAAAAACTTTCGGTTTTCATCTCTACATAAAAACGAGTATCTTCTTTGTTAAACGAAAATATCCATAAGCTATAAAAGTACATCCTGACATGTTTACACTCTAATTGCAGTGATAAGCATTCTTAATAATTGATACATGTATCGAGGGTTTGGTGCGAAAAAGCTGTAACTCATATTACATAATGAAGGAGTTATGTCCGTTTCTCTCCGATCAATCGATATGTCACCTTGATATTTAAAAGAAGGTAGAAATATATTTGGCAGGTGGGTGGTGAAATACATCAAATATACAAATTGTAAGACGTTTCAAAATTGCAAGTTTGATTTAAACGACAAATGTCTCCTATCTTTTGCGATCTTTGCCTCTGGCAGTCGATTAAAATTTACATGAACAGTAACTTATTAAATTTTCTTTGGAATATTTTATGATTAAATAATAGAAAGTAATTTAAAAGACCTAACGAGAAAGAACAGATTTTTCATAATCCATTTGGTTTGGTGAAGGTCTAGACCGATCTGTGTCATTTTCTCAATCCGATTTTTTCGTCTTCTATTTGTGTGTTTTTGCGTGCCAGCATGCATGCGTGTGTGAGTTTTATTCAGAATAATTATTTTAAAAATGAAGAAAATGATAGATAGTTTAATCGTTTTTATATGTAATTGAAATTGGGACAAAAATCGCACAGAAATACAATTTTATTTTTTATTCATAATAATTCTTTGGAAATTTAAAAAAAGTGATCAAAAATTCTAAAAGCTTTCAAAACTAAATTTGGAACAAGAATCGCACAAAAATACGATTTTCTAGAGGAACTAGATTTGCACATGGCTTTTATTTAGTTTCCATTTTTAGTCTGACTACTAGAAGAATACGGGGAGATATAACCCTCAACCAGACATCGGTGTAACATTTAATACTATATTACTATACTATACTTTATTACTGTATTAGGTATCTTATGGACTCTTTAATGATAATAATGAAGAAATTATGTATATCTTTAAAAAAAAGAAATTCATTAAGATAAGACAAAAAAGTTGCCGCCCACCTGGATTGGAACCCTAGCTAGACCTCTCGCATCTTAAGCAAGCAAGTTAAAACTGGAATCACAAGCTTCCATGACAACATACATAATCAAACAGAATGATTTTAAATTTAGAAGTTCCATTAGGTTTTGTAATCCTTAAACTCCGCAGTCGATCTATGTAAGAATCATATTTTTACGCTTTGGACCTGAGTGTAGTTTCTTTACGCATGTAAGGCGTAACGTGCTATTTCTCTATACAGTATCAAATATTTGTTTTCTTATTTAACGGTAACATTATCTTATCATGATCTATACATACATTTATCTTAAATTCATCTCTGTACAAAATGCTTTGCAAATGTAATAGCTATTTGATGTTTGCTGTGTCAATTTCTCGTTTTAGCATCTCGTTATATCAACGCCCACTCATAACCACTCTTTTGTATGTATTTTGTACATTTAGAAGAACACTACATTGCTTTTTAATTCATCTGTAAATATAGAAATGCAAGAAGGTATAATCTGTCAAACACAATTATCTCTAAAAGTGGAATCACTTAAGACAACAATAATAACAAAACATATAGTGTCGTCATTAAATGAAAGGAGAATCGAAACAGATTGTTTGAACAGAGTGATGTTTTTAATCTTTGTTACATATATAACATTTATATGAACGATTATTATTAGATTTTGTTGTTTTCCTTTTTTTCGATATCGTTATCTGTAATAAGTCAGTGGCACCGTCAAGTTTTTAAACTGCTTTTAAGGAGATAAAATGGTTTTTAAAAAGAGCAAAACCAGAAACCAACAGCGTCAAATGCTTTGTTTTATCGAAAGTTTTGCAATAACTGTTACAAACCGTTACAAACCGACAATCAATATCGTTATATCAGGGATAGTGTGATTCAGGGATGGTGTGATTCAGGGATGGTGTGATTCAGGGATGGTGTGATTCAGGGATGGTGTGATTCAGGGATGGTGTGATTCAAGGATGGTGTGATTCAGGGATGGTGTGATTCAGGGATGGTGTGATTCAATGATGGTGTGATTCAAGGATGGTGTGATTCAGGGATGGTGTGATTCAAGGATGGTGTGATTCGGAAAACTTATTAGCAGACTTATTTACGAGTATATACTGCACTAAAACATTTAACGTATCTTAAAAATAGAGAACCCAAAGGCGTCTACAAAGCATTTTTAGTTTGAATGGCCAAGAAACATTACGTTTTCAATTATAAAATATCTCTCCTTACGAAACGTCAGTGGTTCTACTGTGGTGATCGCTGATGCCTGAAGTGAAAGGAAACCTTCAGCCTTCTATATGACCATATTGTGTTGTTGCGACGTAAAACACAATAAAAAACAAACGACAAACAAAACGTGGTGGCGCGATAGCTCAGTTGGTTAGACCACTGGCTGTCACTCCTGAGGTTCCGGGTTCGATCCTGGGTAACACCCTTGGTATTTTTCAGAAACACTATCAGTGTTTCCCACCTACCTAGAGGTATGCTGGTACAAAACCCAGGCAATCCTCGCATGTACCAGTGCTATACACTGGGCATGTAAAAGAACCAAGGGATCTATTCAGTAAGAGCTAGGGACTGGTTCCTGGATTCTCTGGTATCTCATAGCTGTCTCTAGTGTCTGCTGAGGTGAGGACCCTACTAGAAATATTTGTTTGCACTTTCGTAGGCTATCCTTAACCACCTGGTATAAAGAAAATCATCAAAAACATAACTATATCATTATGATTTGTCTGCATAATTTTGTTTACAGATGCTTGTCTTCAGATGTAAGAATATGCCATTTAATTTAGTATTTACGTTAACGTCTTTCTATTTTAAATTTAAGTGAATCAATCTACGTTTTCCTCGTAAACATCACAACATCAAGTAGCATTACAAATAATCTCGCTTTTAACAATTTTACTGACATATATCCTTCTGTACCAATTGAAAACGATATTGATGCATTTCAAGTGATAAATTAATGTATGATACCGTCGGCAGTTATTTGAAGTGTGGTTTATTTGATGTCTGATGTTGTTATATAAAATATGCAAGCGATATTTAACTTTTTGTTAATTTGTCTTAAACCCAACTAACAATTCAATCATTAATATTCATTTATATTCTTCAATTTCATTAACATTGTTTTACTCTCTTAAGGCACAATAATTATTTAAAGCAATCATTATTCTCTAACTTGGGAAATCGGTGATTTATGAAAGGCATTTTTCATTTCAATTATTAAAAACCAACAGTCATTTTCTAAAAAACAGTGCTTACTTTTTCAAGGCTGTAATATTGTGTATTGTATTTGCTTATATACGTTTTATTAGTATTTTTATCAAACAAAATCACATAAAAGTAATTTCGGTTGTATCTAAGCCTTAACTGTTTTAACTTTAAATAATGGTCAATCTCCATTTAAATACTCAGTCTCTAATTCTACTTCAATTCAACTTGATAGCAAAAATGAGTGTAATGTCACTTTAAGCACAAAATCTTTTTTCATGATCAGTTTTGTAAGGAAACTAATTCAGTAAGGAGAAATTAATTTGAGGATTGATCATTTTGAATACTTTGGAAGATTCAATTTATATTTCATAGCAAAATCGGAGCCAGGTCTGCAGTCTGGTCTGATATCTAGGAATAATATAAATTTTCAGATGTTTATTGATAATATCATGAATTTTTTCATTTAATTGATCTTGAAATTTTATTTTATCTGTACATCGCTTAACAAGTCGTCGTTTGAAATTTCAGCTTTTTTATAAAGTCAATAAATATGTAATTTACATGATTTAATTTTATCACATTTATTCAATCAAACTTAACATTAAAACTTCCCTAGATATTTTATAAGTTTGGAGAAATATGGCCACTTAAATGAAAAAGAATGGCGAAAGGGTAACTGTTATTTAACGTAAAGGTTCTATCAGCTGAAAGTAAAAGCGAGAATGCGTACTTTATAAAGTCAAATCAAGGTTTGCGTCGCTTTCAATCGGACATGCAAACAACTGGCAAACCTAAAAGCAAATACTGTTGCGAATAGTATAATAAGCAAATCCGTGAGGAATAAAGCAAATTAGACTTACAGGAAAAGCTAGACGCTGGCTACAAGCGTAAAAGTAAACTTTGAATGTTAGGCTATGCGTCATTTGCAGATTTCTTTGTTATACCTCAACTGTAGGAGGGTATACTGGTTTGAGGCTGTCTGATCGTCTCGAACAATAAACAGAAAATGAGATTGTAATTGACAATGTAAGAAATGTGTTAAGAAAAACGACAGCAACAATAAAAAAATGAAAAATTAGGTTTGAATATATATGCATGTTTTCTGCTTGCTATAAAATACACAGGAATAAATGCCACAACACAGATGCTCTTTTCAATGTTTGTGTAAGCTATCATTTAAGACCATTATACCCCTCGATTTTGTAGATTACTTTCCTAAATCACGCAGAACTAAAATTGTAATGGCGTATACCGGTTTGTGGTTTTGGTACGGCCGTCTGCGTGTCTGTAGATAAAATTTTGTGAGCTCAACCAATTTAAATTGAACGTTACAGGCGTAATGTACATAAGGTGTACTGCATCTTGAAAGTAATTTCAGGTAGACCCATAAATGACCTTACAGGTCAATTACTTAAATTAAAAATTACCATAACTATATTATTAACGGGTTTATTTTTTCTCATGCTTGAAACATACCTTTAAGTGTCTTAATCTTCACGTGACCTTGGCATGTAATGATTTTGAACGACCTTCACAATTATAAATTTACTACATTTTGCTCAATTTGACCATAACTTTATTATTTCATTGATTCAAACAAAGCAACACACATGATAAAACTAGCATGATGAATAATTAAGAATGACCTAGAACTTAAAATGAACCTTGTATTTTGTGTTCATATGGATACTTGGACTAAACAACAATTTAGAGCAAATTATCCAGATGAGGTGTATATTGTTTCAATCAGAAATAACAGTTAAATTAGTTTTAAAACATGTAAAAATTGATCACCTTCAGTGAAATTAGTAGTTTAATATGTTATGTTGACAATTGTACGTAACAGATCTAAAACGGCTCTTATACAGTCATACATTATCTTTCTTGTACTCTAAACAAAGTTTATCGACAAAGTCATTTACCTCAAGAAGAATACCTTTCTAGAATAATACCTGCTAGACCTTCTAGACTTAACCATGTTAACATTTATTTCCTTGTTTTGTGTCTGCTGGAAGTTATAATTCATTTGGCTTTTAGTCAACATAGAACACTCAAAAACTCACAAAATTTGGAGACATTGCAAATATTGTATGTACAATTTTATTGATTTATTTGATTGTGAAAATAAAACCTTCCGACCATGACCCTTAACACTGGCAAAATTAAAAAATATCTGCAGAGTTTCCACTTGTCAGTGGTCATAGAATCTTTAATGTGACACGTCCTGTACAATTCAATGGAAAGCTGCACATGACACTCGAGTAAATGACGTGATTCATTAAGTCTCATTTGCACTTAAACAATATTACAATAGTTAACAGCATACAGGAATCGTCGGAATGAATGCTTCAACATAACTTAAATCATATTATGATCTTTAAAGAAAATTTAACATTCTGATTTAATGTGTTTTGATGTTTTTTGTTATTTCTTGTTGAATATTTTTTTCAATAGAAGACAACATTGATATTAGCAGTTACTTATGCTAAAAGTACAGTCTGACATGTATTCAACTTTATTGTAGTGTTTATTTTTCCAGTTATCAACCCTACCATCATGATAATTGACTTTGCCAGATTGACATTTAAAAGATGATGACAAGATATATTCCGAGTTATAAGACAGATCAAGCGTACAATTAGACGTTTCAAAGTTGCAATTTTGTATTGAACGGACGCGTCTTTTATCTTTTACTGCATTTGCCTTTGACAATCTATAGGAATTTACATGAAAAGCTACTTGATTATATAGAGTTCAAACCTTTTTATCAAAGATCAGAAAACCAAAACATAGAAAATAAAGCTTAGATCCGTACTGTATAGATTATTTTGTAAACAAATGTAACCATATACTGGCATAATGTAACTTTATTCAAATACCTGGTGGTATAAAACTTTAGACGGTTTTTAACTGCATGCAGACAACTTTTCTTCTTCTATCTCGTGGTGTTTCCAATTGTTTTATTTTAGTACAGACATTGTACAATATCACATATTTATTTATAGTATATTTTGTTTTCAATTACACATCCTGTATTTCTTTGCTAGCTTGACTGCTATAAACCCAAATCGTACCTCACCCACTTGTATTTATCATTATGCTCGTTTATTTCATTTGACTGTGCTTGTGGTTGCTCTTACAACGCGTTAAATATTTTACGGCACTTTTCATTCTAATAAGATTCCAACAGTCATTTTCGAACGGTACGAAGCAAACGTTATTACCTACTTTTCTAAAGCATGTTAACATGACACGTTATTTTATCTATTCTGTATAAGACATTTGTAAGTTTCCTTGTTTTCCTTAAATGTTAACATAATTTCAAAAAGGCCTTTCATACATGCATTTTCTATTTGCTATGTCGTTTCCTCCATATAGCATCTGGTTTTATCAATACCAATTCATATGTTCTCCTCACAATCATTTTTATGCATTGTCGTACATTTTAAGAAACATATGGCTGCTTTTTATGCTATTTGTCTACCTAGATACACAAGATGGTGCCGTCAATTTAATTTCCTCAAAAAGAGAAACATTTTTAAAGTAGTAAGAAATGATCACAAAATATATCTTGGTGTCATGATGATGACATAAGAGAATCGAAACTTATGTGAACAGGGTGATTTTTATTGTTTGTTTTTCTTCAATCGGTGAAAAGTATGAAGCCAATTTACATTTAAATAAACGGTTATCATACATGGCGTAATTGTGCCGTAGAGAGAGTAACTAACTATTCGAAACACATATCAGCTAAAACACATATTTAACGCAATAATAACATTTAATATATCGGGAAAATGGACACCCCAAAGGCATCTGCAACGAATTGATTAATAAACATTACTTCCTGTATTACGAAACCTCTACCATATAACATACAGCAGATGATAGAGGTTTTCTTTTCTGGTACTTAAATGGAAGTTTATTGACCGTGTGCTAGTGCCAATTATTAGCCTTGACATAAATGTCTTTATCTATAAGTTCATTTCCTATTTTCTCGTACAAACAACATTATCTAGCATCTTGACCATTTAACTGACAAATTTATTTCTGTAAAAAATTTGTACAAAATGGAAATTTTTTGTATGCATTTCAGCTGTTTACTAACAATACAAAAAGGTCGATAGTTATATGAAGCCTGTTTGTTTTATGAAACTTAATAATACACACTTTGCAATGAACTAGAAGTATTTCAGTTAAAGCAAGAAATTGACTCATTTCAAAGTCAAGTTGAAATTTTGGTAAACTCTACGAGTATATTTTTGTTTACCCAATGACGTAACACTTTATCATCTTGGACAAAGAAAAAAGATAAGTTTCGTATTTCCAGTTCCAAAAATTAATTTATTTAAAAGTTCTATTTATGTACTTTAAAGTTTGTATCTTGTTGAATGAAGGAGAATGATTATATGTCTCTCCCCTTTTTAGCTTTCATTTTAATAAGCATAATTAACACTAAATAAAATGAATAAACGTGTTGTACCAGATATCACTTTTTCGGTCAAAGGCCGTCTAAAATCAGTTTGATTTCCTGTTAAATTAACAGGGAAGTACTGAATAGAAGATTTTTTGGGGACATTTATAAACTACAATCTTAAAACTGTGAATGTCATAGGCTATTCTACAATGAAATGTAAAGGAGAGTTCTTGTCATTGAAAACTAAAATTGTAAGATAGTTCTTAAAATGTAAAAGATAGTACTTCCAATTATGAAATAAAATGTAAAGGGTTGTTCTAAAATAACCTTTGGCACAATTAATGTGGCGGGTGGGTTTTTACACTTGCTGGTTAACCAGTTTTACTTCGGTCAAAGATTTTTGAAATATAACTAAAGGTACTTCTAGATGGTATATGCTACTTATATGATTTAAACACAATTATAACATTAAAAATGGTTAGTTGAACCAAATCTTTCATTTCTCTGACAGGCCATTAGCTTGAAAATTGAATATAAAAGGCATTTCTGTTTATTTTACCAAATATGTTAACTTGTAAAGACTGTTATGTAATCTGTAACGGCCAATGCAAATGTAAAAAAAAAATCGTCTGACAAATCTCCTTACTAATGGAATGGGCATAAACTTGTCAGCAGTAGCACTCAAATAATTGATCGAGTCAAATTGATTCAAGTGTACAGAAAGAACAGTATTATCACACGTTTTATACTGGCGGAAATTAAAAATTGAAATTACGATATAACAACAAAATAAGTGATTGTTCCAAGCATCCTTAAATTTTGACTTGTGATATGCATTTTCACCAATGTGTCACATAATTTGTGATATTCTCAACAGAGAGAAACTAAATTGGAATATTGCTCGATGTGTTCATCGGGGTTTTAAAACAAAATAAATAAATGACAAACTTGTTGTGATTTAATGGTAAGTGTGACTTAACAAGAAATTTACTGGTTATAACCAGAATGTTTTGTGAACATGTTATTTATGTATGTATCTCGAAAAGCATTAGTGTTCTCTTTTAAGTTGTTCTGAACATAAATAAAGATGAGAATATTACTCAAGCCCTAAAACATGAGTTGTGTTCGATAATTTTGTTTGACACGACATTTAACTAACTACTTTCTTCCAAGAATACTGCATTTCTCCAGTTAGTTTTATTTATTTTCTATTGTAACGGCCGGTGTTTTGATATGAAATACAGTATGCGATATTTAATTTTGTCAATTTGTCTTAAACCCAACTGAAATTTCATCCATTAATAGTCTTCATGTTCAGTAATTGTGTTTGACACTGGATGATTTGCTCTTAATAAAGCACAATCAATATTCTTTATAAAGGATAACCAGTGACTTGAAAGACATTTTGCATTTAAATTAAATATCAGCAGTCTTTAAGTAAAGAAACAATGCTTACTTTTCCAAGAATGAAATATTGCGTATCAATGTTTCAGTAGTATTAATATCAAATGTATTCATACAAAGGTTACTTCGGTTATATTTTAGTATGACACTTGATCCTCCGTATATCTTTCCGTCCGAAAGTCTATATCTCATGATAAAATATGGCATGCAACTATGAGGGCACAAATTTTAAATTCTGTTCATGTAATTGTTTGATTTATTCAGAAATTTTAACGTATACAAAAAATCGATAGGTGTCAGTGTTTAAGTGTTATGTTAAAAATATATACAATCCCAGAAAACAAAAAAGCTGCAATATATACGTACTGTAATAGTTACATATTAACAAATTGGAAAAAAAAGAAAATCTAAAGGTATGGTCATTTAAATGGCCAATAATCAATGCATTTTTATTATGCATCTGCGATTCACATAATTATATCATTATATAATGTGCTGATAATTTTATAAATGGTTTTTACAATAAACGCTTATGGTATTTCTTCATTGGACTTATGACAAAGTTGATTGACTAATACATACTATTCTGCCATAAGCCTTGACACGGATATTGCTCTTTTCTTTAAGTGCATTTCATTTTCCCCTAAAAACATCACTAGATATAGAAAATAATTTCGCATTTATAATTAACTGTAAAATATACTTCCGTATAAGTTAACGATGATATTGATATACATTGTACTTTTACTGATGTTATGATATATAATTAAGTCGGTAAATATCTGAAATATGTTTGATATGATGTAGATAAATGAATGCATTGTGCATGAACTAGAAATTGTTTTTTTTAATTCAAGTAGGAAACCATTATTTTCACATAGTATGAGTTACCTTCCCTAATCGCCATTGAAAACAATATATGCCTAAGAAAAAAATCTCTGATAATTTATCATATATATGTAAGCTGATAAAAACATTTTCGATATTAGTCTTTTAATTACATTAATATTTTCTTCAGCTATGTCATGTATATGATAAACCATTACCAGCATTAATTATATGTTGACTTTTTATAATCATTATATATGGGGATCGTTGCCGTTTTCGATGTGTAAATTACTTTCTTTGTTCACCTTACAATACTTTACTTTCCAATACTTTTACGAAAATGGCAAGATGGAGGAATGGACAAGTAAAGGAACATTTCTTAAGGATACATGAGCGTAGTGTAGATAGCCAACTTGATGTCATTTCATTGTCTTTGGTATATAATATTGCAGTTACAAAAGCACCTGCGTTACTCATAATTTACTTAACAGATAGCATACAATATGACATGTCGGTTCCATACAAGACGCCTCTTACGTCGTAAAAATGTATTGTTACTTAGAATATTGGGAAGGTAACGATAATTTACTTTAATGTGTAATTAATCTAAGTATAATACCGATAGTTTTGGTCGGTTTTATGTCACACCAACACGGTACAGGTCACCAGCTGTACTAGAAGAGAAAGACCTGAATAGAAACAACTACCTTCCGTAACCTAGATCCTCACATGAAGGAATCCGAACTCTTTGTATGATTTAAACTTACAGCGGTGAGGGGCTAGTGGTTTGAAGCCAACGACCTTTACCACACTGCAACGGACGCCTCTTAATAGAGTCAAAGAACTAATAATAACAAGGATAGTAAAATAAGTAATGATATCAATAATAATGCTTGCCATGATGCTGATGATGATGATAGTGATGATAATGATGATAATGATGATAGAAATATTTAATAAAATGTGCTTAACTACAATCTAAATAATACAAGGAGTTTATGAAACGGAAGATCCCTAACTCAAACAGTGCCTCCAGATAAATGCTAAAATATTTTAATAAAAATAAAACTGAGCTACGTCATTCATTTTTAATCCGATTCTATACTCATTTGATTAATTATGTTATTATTAAGTGCCCCTTTTTCTCTTCTCGTAATTAATAATAATAGTTCAGTGTCATGATTAAATTCACCATAATATTAAATTAAATTAAATTGAAATACCGTCATTTGTAAACTGTTTCACCATGTGGGATTTAAATGTATTTGTCAGTCTAGAAAATACAAAACAGTCTTCAATTTTCATACCTTTATATGGATTATTTCCTTAAAAGGCAAAACAATTCAAAACAATCACTGCAAAGCATCTGCTACAGTAACCTTATACAGCATGGCAAAAATTCATGTGAAATTAGACATATTGTTACAAACTTGGATACTCTTGAAAATACTATTTTTTCATGCATCTGCGAAATAAAAATCCGTTTTTAAGCACACCCTTTAAAAGAAAAACAAATTTAATTGTCTAAGTCTGTATGTACTTAGTAGCCGCTGATTTCTTGAAATTGCCCTTTAAAAAGATATTAAATATAAAAAGTTCGGAATGTTTACCAATGCCAATAATGGCATATGTTGGACGTTCGTATATAGGAACTATTGCAAAATCTGTTTTATAAAACGGATTATTTATTATCTAGAATGCTTAAGTTTTAAGTTACATTTTAACCTTTTGAATATTAAGTGATAAATCTCTAACATTTTACATGGCTAGACACTAAATAAATAAAATACATGTAAAATTCTTGACAGCCATCTTGATATCTATAAACAAACCATAAAATAGTATTTCATATAGACGGCCTTAAACTTTTCTAAAGGCCAACTAGTAATAAATACGTTGATTTTAGAGAAATCGTTTCAGATAATTGTCAAATCAGAAGAATTAATGTGTAAAATAAAAATACATAAACAATAAGGAAACCCCTCGATACGTCTAATCTACCAGTCCGCTCTCTATATGTAAATTATTAAAGCGGACGATTCGTTTTCCAATCTTGTATTTAAAAAAACGTCACTGTTTTGAAGAAGGCTTAACAGTGTTATGATGCACCTTTCTTTCGTAATATTACTGAAATACATAGTTTGAAAAAAGCAAAGAATTGCTTTCCAAACGCAAAATGAAAAGTGAAGGCTGCTTTAACAGTCAATCGAAATTGTTTCTTGAAAATGAGCAAGCGCCTTTAAACAACTGCATATTTTCAGTTGATTTATTGCATATTTTCCAGGGAAAGTATAATATTTAATATATCAGACGCACCTGCTCATTTCAAATTGTTATGTGTTAATATATTAACTTAAAGACGTTGGAAGTTTTTTTTGTTTTTATTCAAAGATATTTCGATATTTATTTAATGAAAATACATTAAAATATATTGTAGGTTATTTGATCTGCTTTTCATTAGAAAAAACCCAAATACATCACGCACCATAGAACAAATTTTATTTTCTTGCACTTAACACAAGACATACCTAAACGAATATTTTGCCCTCCATAAAAGAAAGGAACAAAAACCCAACCACCATGCAATCAGATTAACACAATGCAGTCAATCTTTAAGGTCGCATGCTTTAGTATGGCAGTATTACAAGATCTATAAATAAAAGAAAGTTAAGGCATTAGATTCTAACAGGATAACGTTCCCGTCAGAAAAATGGAAACAGTAAGTATAAAGTATAAATTGTAAACATGGTAAGTTTGTGAATATGATCGGAAACTGAAACAGTTTACAATCATAAACTTTTTAAAGTTTCTATCAAATTAACAATTATATAAAACATATTCAATAAGAACAAAACTGAATGTTATGTTGTACGTTACTTTTGCAGATTATTCAACTTATCGATTTAACCATGCTAAGTCTTTATTTAAAAGTAAGGGCAAACAATTTTGATAATACTGTTTGATAGATATGTTGCTTGTAAAACTTTGAAACAAAACAATGACCATCTGCCCATTGCATCATAATATATAAATACGCTTATTTAACATGTTAAGTGCGCCGTACGAGAATCAAAGTCAAAAAGATTATTATAACATATTGTCCTTATAACACAAACGTACTTTCTCGTAAAATCTAGAATTAACAGTCGGCTGTATGATATGTGGAAACATTACTTAATGTAGCCGGGCAACCATTACTTCCCGATGTAATGTTTTTAAACAATGACATAACTTGTCGTAAAAAAGTGGAAACCTTACTGACAGTCCCCGGGCAAGTAATACTTCAACGCTAATGTTTTAAAACATTAACTAAGACATATAAATCCTTTTAGAAGATAAATTTAAAATCAATGAAGTCATTTTACGATAAGTAGAAACCCACTAAATGGCATATTAGTAAGTATCCGAAATAGATTCTAATTATCCCTTGCTGTGACATAAAACTTGTGAACTGAAGCTTTTCCTATTCTATTAATTACTTTTAGGTACCAACTAATCACTTTAATGCAATGATACGAGAAATGTTTCTACCATTAGTGATATAATGTGTCCTTAACACGATAATTTAACGGGAAGTGGCATCAATATGCGCTTTATTAAATAAAACACATCTCGATACTGCTTAACCAAATGGCAAAAGATAAGAAAAATGTTAATCTTTGATAAATGAAATAGTAAAACAAAATCTGGACGAGGTGAGAGCCATAGGTGTCAATCAAAAAAGTACAAAAGTCTTCTTTTAATGTATTTGATTATAGTATTGTAAAAACAACTCTTATTAATTATTGTTCCTTTTTGTTTATTTTAAGAACAAATAACTGAGGACAGCAAACTTTAGAAATAAATTAGATTCAAACAAACTCGCTTTCTAGACGATATATGTAATTTAACAAATTGGAATAAATTGCTATCGGTTACGGATATTTACTTTTGAAGCATTCATTACAATCTCATGGTTAAAAAAGGAATAGAGTTAAAATAAATATTTTAGTACTGTATCAATTTCTATACAGCGTTAGCTCAGAGAAACAAAAGCTACTCCGATAAATGACGTCTTATGAGGCCTAAGATAGAACTAATCAAGTTGAACTTTTACAGTCACATGCACAAAAAAAGGAAAAAGCAATAAAACGTTAACATGTTGAAAATAATATTTCAAGTCTTATAAATGATAAAAAACAACAACAACAGCAACAATAACAACAAGAAAAAACAAATCAACAAAGAAACAACTGTAACAAGTTATTGATTTGCCAAGGATTTTACCATTGGTAATGCTTTTTATCAAATTTCACACACCTTTGCTTATTCATCCCTAAGTTATTATTTGAACATGTGACACTGTGACCTGTACCTCTACTTGAAAATCATACGGAAACGTTTACGTCGGTGGTAAATATTCTATCAAGTATCACAAACACATGATTTTCTTAAACTGTCTACGTAAAATTCACACTTCAAATTAAAAGGGCCATTTATTGATCAAGTTCGTAAGAAGTTTCACAAATCGTGTTCTTGCTGAAAGACGTAAAATTTAATAAACATTTAACTGTATTATTGAATTCATGACGTTGCATAAGTGGGGTAATATTTAATAAATGGAAAACATGACCCAAAAAATAAATCTCTTGTTCATCTTTGCAAAGGAAACAATGAACAAATTCACGAACAAATTATTTCATTTGGCATTATCTTTAGGAGAGTTGAAATAAGTTCAAAATGAGAAGAAAAATCCGAATAAAAGACACAGTTTAACTATCGTAATAAGTAACTAAAAAACTGTATAAAAATGCCTATAATAAATATTATAAGATTAAAAGGGTTTTCCCTAAAAAATTCACAGTTGCCCTGTTTAACTTTATTTCATTTTTTTTTAAAAATGTTGTTATTTGTAGCTGCCTAGATTTAACTTGCTAAATAAGATTCAGGCGTTATTAACGCAATAGGCGTCTAGTTACAACATTGACAACAATTCCGGGATCCGTTACGCCTAGTTTCCGGCTTCATAATTCTTTGGCAGTTAAGGCATACGCCGGCATAGCTCTTGTTTTAATTTACATAAGCCATTATATATGTCAGCAATTATCAAATTATATAAATTAGAATTCTTTGGTACCACAAATCACAACAAAAGTTCAAAATCAAAGTGGTCTAAGCGTAACGATATATGTTTTATACGATCTCGGATCCCATGTATCACGTTCACGGATCCACCGTCACATACTAGAAATTAAGTGGATGAAAGAATTCCGTAGTATAATAAAAGGAAGTACCCGATGGCACTATGTCTGTTTTCGAAACTTGCACGCTTTCTTTTTTGTTGAATATTGTTTTATCAAATGTCTTTATAAAAATCTTAAAAACATTATTCTGACAGTTTTTTTAATTAACAGGATTCTTCACATAACATTGAAATATAACGAGTATCACTTAAAAACCGAAAGCATTTCCTCTGTATAGAATTATCTAGAGGATTTTGCAATTAGTTCAACGTGACATGGGTTAATGATTAAGGAATTTTAACAAAAAATGCATGAACTCAGAATTAGTACAAAAATAAGACAATCTGCATTGCACATTTAACAACTATTCAAATTCATCTTCACTTTGACAAGTAAACAGTTAGCATTCGTTTAACACAAAATGTTTTTGATAGTATTTTAAACGGAAAACTAAATGCCAAATGTATTTTGAAATAAAACATTAATATTACAAGTACTACACCATTGTTCTAAGTGTTAAGTTCCCTCTGGATGATCTTATAATGTTACATACAAAGCTATGTGTTATTCATAAATTATTTACCTTAAAAACATATTTCTTAATATCATCTTTGTTCACAAAAGTTAAGATAATTCGCGAACGAGTTATAGTTACCTTAATATGATCATGGTTAAATGATGTAATATAAAGCCTTGTCAGACTTAAGCTTTTTCAAAACAACATTCTGTTGCTTAATCAAGATGTCCCCCATTTTATCAGCCAATTTATCTGTCTGATCACGCATAAATGGAAGGCAAATGATTTGATAATACTCTATAACAAAAACTACGTTTGATTACTTTTTTCAATATCCGACGCATGCACCTCTGGAAAATATATAACATGAAGTATTTTATAAGCACTGACTGCCGAATAAAAAAAATAAATATTGAACGTCGATGTTTTTGTTATAATGCACGGAAGGCCAACTGAGGTATTGCTCCACCAGTAAAGCTGGAAAGTCACCAAATGGGGCCTCTACTGTGTTGGTGTGACTTAAATTATAGATATAGAAATAATTTACTATCCCTTTTTAACAAGTTCTAGCAAAATTATTGACAACTGTTTGGTATGAAAAAGACAAAAACTAACTACATAATTATAGTTCCTGGCCAGACACTTTTGATGTATTTTACTATTTGTGGGTTACTGTAAAATTATACAAGAAGACTTGAGCCAGGAATCAGAAATTGTTTTTAAAACAAGAGAAAGAAACTAACCTTATGTTTGAATAAATGAAATCATTTCTATTTTTGTCAGCAGCAAACTTTGCAAATACACCTGAAACCATAATCATAACTGCTTATAAATGCAGTATACATTTGAAATGCCTATTTAATAAACCATAGATCAAATTGCACGGATCTATTGAACAATTTAAATTTTTAAAAAGATATGTTTACCCTGCCTATATTTATATATTTATATTTTATGACCTTAATTTTTAAGGGGTTATCGGTGTAAAAATTATCTTTGAAATAACACGTTTTATTCGTATGTCGTATGAACATACACGACTATTTATTTACAAAAAAATGTTTTTTAATTTTATACAAATATATTCCTTTCAACGTCATCTTATGTGTCATTAATCACACTGACGCTTGAACAAAACGCCTTGCCGTCACATCTGTAAAGTTTGCAAGTTGATTTGTTCTTACTACATATGAATTGTAATTGCAAACATTTTCTGTAACATAACTGAAATCACAACATATAGTTTTAACATTTTTGTCATTATATTAATGATAATTATAGTTTCATGTTAAAACAATTCATGTCGCTTCAAAGTTATTATGAAATATTTACGGTGAGTCTTTTGCATTTCCGATGGATCTGTTTACTATTACCAAGCATTGTTGATTATTAGAGAGGAAAAAGAAACTCTAAATGACTACTTCGAATATCTAACTATGTTATGGGCAAATATTTTCCTTAAAGGCTGTAGACAAAATCAAACAATAGACTATAGCTAGAGACGACAATTTAATTGTTTTCTTCAATATTTGAAGAGTTTATCCGCAAGTGTCGTTGTAAAATGTCAACAAACTTATTAGATTATGATATCATTTATTCTATTTAAAGCA